>NW_024395970.1:0-305758 GCF_016617805.1 Bactrocera tryoni | reverse complement strand
CTAAGCAATTTTAGGTCGTCAGTCAATTTGTGCGGAACAAACCGTACACACACCTTTCGTAAGCCCAAATGTTAGGTAAAAATGCGATAAATTAATATTTTGGAGATGTTCAATTCCATTTACTTGAATTTCGGCTGATTTTCGATGAATTCACGCACAGTTTCGATGGAATTTTCGGTGATCACGGATTTTGATTGGCCCACATGTCCTCACGACCACTTTGAAAACGTTGAAACCACTCGTGCACTCTGCTACGGGATAGGTAATCATCGTCATAAACTTGTTTCATCAATTGAAACATTTCGGTAAAAGTTTTACCAATTTTAAAACAAAATTTAATGTTGGCTCTTTGTTCGAAGCTCATTTTCGCACCGATTACACAAACATACTGACACTTAAAACACAATAACTTCACTTTCAATCAATAAAATGTCAGGAAATTCTCACTGGACAATCGATAAAGATAGCAGATTGTAACGCACCAGTCGACATATAGATGGCGTCACCAGGGGGCGCTAGATTCAAAAAGTACTTTGGAGAGCACCTTGTATAAGTAAATGATCGGGATGACGAGATGAGTTGACATCTGGATGACTGTCTATAACTTGAGTAAAAATTAAGATTTCTTGATATAACTTGGTGGACGTGTTCCTTAGCAAAAAAGTAAGGCGGAGTTCATAGATAGACGTAATCGAACCACTGCCACGCCCATAAAACGCCATTAATCGGAAACGTAGCACTAAATTAAGTCATAAAACTATAGTGTGGCACAGGAGATCGCAGTAGCAAGGGGCACCTGTGGGCAAAATATTTTGAAAAAGCGGGCGAGACATCACCCTTCTATTTGGGTCAATGTACATATGTATCTCCTAAACCACACAAACTACAATTAGCTCACGACAAGGCCCTTTAGCACCACTATCGACACTCTGAAAGATAATCCCGCCTAGAACCCATATAACGGTACCGTTAAAAACTACTAAAATTACGATAAATCAACTAAATGTGCCTGAGACATTAAATTTTATACCCGAGGTGGTATTAGAGGGCTATGGGAGCTGATGGGCGAGGCACCGCCCAATTTTGGATGAAATTCAATATCTCGGAACCCGCCCCACCAATTTTGACTAATTTTGATCCGTAGTATTTTGCTCACATTCCTAAGTCACAGTGTGAAAATGGGCGAAATCGGTCTACAACCCCGACTACTTCCCATATAACACAATTTAAAATTCAATTTGATTCTTCACTTTCCAGTGTACAAATCAAGAAGTAATTAATGTAACAGAATAAAACTTTGCCCGAAAAATGCCTTTAAGGTATGCCACCTTACGACCAAAAATTGTTCAAATCCAACTAAAACTGTTCAAGACCCTAGATACCGAATATGTGTACCCCAGTATCTATAGGTGACTTTTGACCGAAAATATCAAAATTCATATATAATTTTGTCCTGATGATAGTGTCTCTGCGTATCAAAAATGAGTTGAATCGGGTCAATACTTCCCTGAACTCCCATATACCTAATATAAAGATTTTTAAACTTTCGGGTGACTTTATACCGCATATATCGGTAAGTGTGTGAGTTATTTCAATGAAAATTACAGAACTTGTTTAACTCATAACAGTGTATCTTTCTACCTAAAATAGATAAAATTGGGCCAAAACTTGACCCAGCTCCCATACAACTATTATCAGGATTTTCGAACATCTGGCTGACTTTACTCCATATGATTGATGATTGGGTGTGAGGTACCTTAATGAAACCCAGGGATAACTTTATTAGCATGTGGCATGTTGATAGTATGTAGCACTGACAAAAATAGATAAAATCAGGCCGATACTACCCTAGCTCCCATACTTATAAATTATGATTTTCGTTTTTCTAACAAAACTTATGTCGAATATGTCGGTCGGTGTATGATATAAGTCATAGCATATGTATATTGAGAATTGCTTGGAATTTTATACTCTGGTTGACATTTTACACCTTAAGGCATTTCCAAGCCTTTGATTATTGCAAGTTGCAAGAATATAATATGTTTGCTTATACCCGAACTTACTCCTTCCTACTGAAGTAGGCGTAGCTGTTGTCCGAGTTTACCCATTTTTGCACTGTGGCATTGCAATATGAGAAGTGACATTCTTTCATACTAAATTTAATCGAAAGCGGTCAGGCGGGTCCCGAGATATGTGACTTTACCAAAAAGTGGGCGGTGCCACGAGCATCGTAAAATTTTTACCGCGGCTCCCATAAAGTTTTCTCATACCATCTCGAAGGATAATTTTAACGTCTCTGGCCTATTTAATTATTGATTTATAGCAGTTTTAGTAGTTTACTGTCCGTAGGAGTTCACATAATATTTGAGCTGGGTAAATTTGGTTGTTGTATCTTTAGTGGTTTAGGAGATATGTATGTACAATGAACTTATTAGAGGGCGGGTCACGCCTACTTTTTAAATTTTTTTGCTCGCAGGTGCTTCAACTTGTTTCATTTTTTCGTCATTCAAATCATTTATATATATATATAACACTATACCTATCTCGATAAGTTATAGGTGATATGTACGTTAAGTGTATAAAACTATTATACTCTAGAGCAACAGGTTGCAAAAGTATAAAACAGTTAACTTTGGCTGCACTGAAGCTATAATACCTCGCACAGGTGCATTTCTTATAGAAACTAATGTATAACAAAAGCTTTCTAGCAACGTTTTTTGTTATAAACAAGATTCAAGTCGAATTTAGGTTACTTACTGAAGAAACAATCTTGAAAAAATTTGTTCGGAGATGGTAGGGTAGGGTAGCTTTGGGCAATAATCCATACCAAATATCGTGAAGATATCTTGTCAAATAAAAAAAGTTCCATAGAAGACCTTAATTTTGATCGTAACCTATAGTGGTCTGATATACACGGTTCCGACAGCTTTTTGAGGAGAAAAGGATGTGTGCAAAATTTTAGATCGATATCTCAAAAACTGTAGGAATAGTTCGCGCATATATAAATAAACAGCCAGGCGGACTTAATTAACTTTACTCAGGTCTTTACGCTTATTATTTGCATACTATATACATATATATACACTTTATAGGGTCTCCGACACTTAATTCTGGGTGTAACAAACTTCGTGGCAAATAAGTGAGCCTTCATTAAATACGATGTTCGAATCAATGATTGACATTTTTAAGGAGCATCGGATTTCTTTCCTAATTTGTTTGACTGTAACCTTTAATCACCCCACCATTCTTTAAAAATTAGTTTCAGGCAGTTTTCTGAATAATGGGTCAACCCGACCCGAACTGATGAGCCCAAAAGAGTAACAAATGGTTCTATGCAAACTAGTTCCATCCTTAGTCTTATTGAGTTTGGTACCATGAAAGCTTTTTCGAGTAGCTTCTTCTTCTTTACTGGCGTAGAAACCGCTTACGCGGTTATAGCCGAGTTAACAACAGCGCGCCAGCCGTTTCTTTCTTTTGCAAGGTGGCGCCAATTGGAGATTCCAAGCGAAACCATGTCCTTCTCCACCTGGTCCTTCCAACGGAGTGGAGGTCTTCCTTTTCCTCTGCTTCCCCCGGCGCATACTGCGTCGAATACTTTCAGAGCTGGAGTGTTTTCGTCCATTCAGACGACATGACCTTATCCATTCTGGAGAAACAAACGGCGCGGTTGTCAATTTTCTCCAGAAGTAGATTGAAGAAGTCACACAAAAGAGTTTCGCTTTGTCTGAAACCTCGTTTGGTATCGAACGGCTCGGAGAGGTCCTTCCCGATCCTGACGGAGCTTTTGGTGTTGCTCAACGTCAGCTTACACAGCCGTATTAGTTTTGCGGGATACAAAATTCAGACATCGCGGCATAAAGGCAGCTTCTTTTCGTGCTTTCAAAAGCAACTTTGAAACCGACGAAGAGGTGGTGAGTGTCGATTCTCTTTTCTTGGGCCTTTTCCACGATTTGGCGATTTTTCCGAGTAGCTATCAGTGAAAGAACTATTGATATTGGATTAACTCTTTACGCTCCAAAATTGGAGTTATCACGGACATGACATGAAGGAAAAATGACTTCATCAATTTCGCACGTCATTCCGATCTTTATGTTAAATATTTGTCTATGGTTGCCTTCATACTCATGTAAATTTACATATACATACACATACTTACATTAACATTCATCTTATTTTAACATTGAATTGGACCGTAGTAAGTACATCTAAGTAGGTGTGTGAATTTATGCGCTAAAATGCGAAAGAGCGAAACGCTACAGTGAAGGGCATTCATGCAAGAGGATTGTGATAGAATTTCGCGATAATCTGTGCTTTATGACTCTGGGATTTGCATTGAGACAATGCAATTAATTTTACAAAGAGCGTGTACAGAATACGAGTCGCTTTCCACGTGTTAGAAAAATTCAAGAATATTGGCTAAGATAATGGCAAAAACGCAAAAACTGAAGGACAATTCGAAGAGTATTGTGGAAAGAGCAAAAGTTGGTCATTTCGATGACAGGAAGCAGAATGACGTAAATGCATTTAAACAATAACTGGTGGGAGTTACCAGCACTCCAAACACCAAACATCTAACCATTTTCCATCATTCATTCATTCAATCAGTGTAATCAGATTGGTGAAGATATGTTAAGATGTTGTGGGCAGCATGCATCGTATATGCGTATAATCTCATTATCCTGCGCTAATGTGTGCATATAATATATCACATTTTCTGCACTCGAAACTACATACCATATGTAGGTACATACATATGTACATACATACTTACAAAGAAGAAAGCTGCCAAGATTCTAAGACTAGTTATACCCGCGCACATTGATGAAGCGCGGAATTCGCATTTGTTAACTGATCTATTATTTATGATATATTAAATGAAAATGTACTTCGAATTTGAACTGACAATAAAACTCTATTAAGACCTCGATTTGGTCGAGTACCTAAGAATGCTAAAAATCCGATAGTGAAGTGATGGAATGGATTTGGCTCGCACGTCACTGTTGACTTTTCATCGAAGTCGTAGATAATTTCGTCTATCTTGGGATCAGTATTAACACCAACAACAATGCCAGCATCGAAATCCAATGCAGAATAACTCTTGGTAACAGCTGCTACTTCGAACTGAGTAGGCAATTGAGAAGTAAACTTCTCTCTCGACGAACAAAGACCAAACTCTATAAATCACTCATTATTCCCGTCCTGCTATATGGTGTAGGGGCATAGACGATGACAACATGTTATGAGTCGACGTTACAAGTTTTTGAGAGAAAAGCTCTGCGAAAGATTTGCGGTCCTTTGCGCATTGGCAAAGCATAATATCGCATTTGATAAAACAGAGACAGCAGCTACGCTGGCTAGGTCATGTCGTTCGTATGGATGAAAATACTCCAGCTCTGAAAGTATACGACGCAGTACCCGCCGGGGGAAGCAGAGGAAAACATCCACTTCGTTGGAGAGATAAGATGGAGAAGAAGAACATGGTATCTCAAACCGGCGCTACATCCCGTTAAGAAAAAACGCGTAAAGTGGTGTCTACGATAGTAAAGAAGAAGTCATGGAATGTCGGAATAAACAACTTTGAATTTGGCGTTACATTATATCCTTATGAAGAATCGTGCGGTTTTGTGTTACATATTATTTTGTTATATATATAAGATCTGGTTTATAATATAACATTATAACTGGGTATATCAAGTTTGCCTCGATGTTTGTAATACCACAAAGAAAACGTCAAACGTGGCTTAGTCGATTTAGCCATGTCCGTGTGTCTGTCCGCTGTTCGTTTGTATATATACGAACTACTCCTTCAGTTTTCGAGATAAATTCTTAAATTTTGCACTCGCCCTTTTCTCATCAAAGCACTGCTCATTTGTTGGAATGGTCGATATCGGACCATTATAACATATAGCTGTCATATAAACTTAAGAGATCGGCACAAAGTGCTTATATGAAAAGCTTTTTAATTTAAGGTGATATATTAATGAAATTTGGAGTGGATTATTACATAATGTAATGATACAATCTTCGAAAAAACGGTTCAGATCGGATCACTATATTATATAGCTGCAATGCAAACTGAACGATCGGAATATAGTGCTTATATAGCTTATATATAAAGCTTTTAATTTGACGATAAATCTAAACGAAATTTGACATGAGTTATTGCTTAGGTAATGATGCAATAGCCGAAGAAATTGTTTAGATCGGTTCGCTTTTTTTTTATATGAGAAAAGAACCATTATTTATCAACCGCTTAATAAGGCACGACAATGAGTTCGCTTTACACTAGGCCTGAGTTTGGGATCCCGCATTATACCCGAACCAACATATTAGAAGAGCGAACAACAATTGAGTTTACTCTTTTTTAGCACCTGGCAATGAGACAATGATGTATGCTAAGGTTTATTTAAAAATTAAAACTTACTTTTCTTTTATCCTTACACAGGTGACTTCTGCCGTTAGCTTACTTCATTTTAGAGGCACAGATCTCTACTAAAAGAAGAAGCTCAATAATTCGTACTCCTTCCGGACGAACCATTACTAACTGAATCCCTAAATAATACATAAATTCGGTTATACCGGCAGATAGACTTCCTTACTTGTGTCATATATAATTAGTTTCTTTTAATACCATTCTTAATGCACTTAATGTATGCCCATAATGTACATACATACATACATACACATACATATCCACATATAAAATATTCCAAAAACTCATCGTAACTGACCAACAACTAAGATGCTTGTGGCCAAGTGATAATAGTTTCATTGTTTAAAGTTTGTCCATTCGCTGTCGTTGGCATATTTTATGTAAATACAAAATTTAGTTATATATGTACATTGTACATACTTATGTATAGTATATATACATATATGCTTTTGAAGTGAGTAGGCATTCGCGTGAAAATCAATCAAAAACCATTGGAATGTATATGAAATTTGCATAAACAAATTGCAATTCTTGCCGCTACATCAACTGCAGTTCCAACGTGGTGCTTAGTACATCAGGCACGAACACTTCGGGAATTTAGTCGGCATATGTCACACTTGTTGGTGGCGAAGTTTGCAGAAGACATTAATTTCGTCACTGTAGTGGTTGTTGTCGCTTTACACATAATAACTACACAAAGTACTTGTATATTGTATGTACGAGGGTGTTCCTAGAAATATTTAGCCTACAAAAGATTATCGAAAGTGTTGGAAAATAAAGGAAATTTCAGCCTATGCACATGGCTTTACAATTCTAAAACTTCTTTAACCCATCTAAAAAATATGTTTTCAAAAAATCGTCAAAGTAGGTCTCTGTGCCATTGGTAATTCCCTCATTCGACTGAAATTTCTCTGCGAAAAAAAAAATTGTACGGAGTAAAATCTGTTAAATACGATGGATGAGACTTATTTGACCAATTTGTAAATAGCGACGGCGGTGATGTGAGCAGATGGCGAATGAGATCTTTCTGTTTAATAAGACAGACTTCGCTTTTTTTAGGACTCGCCGACGTAGAACAACTGCTATGAAGTACATTCACAGTTGCACCTTTTGTACTCAATCGATATATTTTACTTCTGTCGCGTTATTCTATTCTGGAGCAACTGAGCGTGGCTCATTAAATGCCGACGTGCAAGCGCATTGAAATCGCTACATCAATTTTTGATAGTCACCATTAAAGGAGAAGAGTAATCGTATAGAGTATCTAAGCGTTCCTTCATTTCACTGCTCAATTTTTATTCAAAAAACAATATTCAAATCCCAGACCGATGTTGCGGTCAGAACTAAACTGCGAGTCAGATTCGTTTGAAGTTTTATGAAACAATGCCAATTCCCCGCAGAAGAATTGCCCAATGTTACACATTTTGAAACAGAAAGTATTTACTACTGTGATCAAATTGAAAGGTGAATTTTTAATTTATACTTCGCGTGTTTTTCGAATGGGTAAATTTGTTTTGTAAGTTGGTAGTACTGTTAGTGACATCTATGCGAAATTTCACGTCAAAATATTAAGTTGACAAATATCTCCCTTCCGCTTTTTTTGCTATTTATTCAATGCTTTATAAAAAGTGTAACTGTAATCGGATTTATGCGTCGTTTCGTTCGATAATATGTTTCCATCTAGACGGCAACTTCATAATACCCCCCTCGTAGAAGCCCCCTCCTTATTTGCGGGGAACTCGGACAGCCACTTTTCACAAGCCTCTTTTGAGTTCAACTATACACCAACAAGAGCGTTCGCCATGGACAGGGACAGGTGGTAATCGCTTGGCGCTATGTCTGAACTATATGATGGATGCGATCCGAGCTCCCGTAGCTTCTGACGAGTCACCAACGAAGTGTGTGGTCTGACGTTGTCCCGGTGGAACACTATACCCTTCCTGTTGGCCATTTCTGGACGCTTCTGGTCGATCGCCTGCTTCAAGCGGTCCAGTTGTTCACAATAGACAGTATAATTAAGCGTCTGGCCATAAGGGAGCAGTTCATAATGGATGATTCCCTTCCAATCCCACCAAACACACAAGAAAACTTTCCTGGCCGTCAATCCCGGCTTGGCCACTGTTTGGGACGATTCACCGGCCTTCGACAACGACCGTTTTCGCTTGATATTGTCGTATGTGATCCATTTTTCATCGGCAGTCATAGAAATAGCGCGAATTTCGGCGTTAGTGAACTCCATGCTTACACGATTTTAACTGTTGATCGCAATATCCAACCTAATCATGCATAGCGTCGTTTTGTAGGTTATGTCAAGACCAAAGATGTATAGTACTTCCAGATACGAGCTCTGTGGCACTTTATACGTAGCCGCGAAATTCAAAAGACAAAAGGCGAAAGGGAGATATTTGACAACCTAATATTCATTAGTATTTGATATACACGTCGTTTTGTGAGGCTCTAAAATTGAATTCTGCAAGTTTTACTATGTCTAAATTTCTTGAACAAAGAAGTGCAACTAATATCGTGCCGCAACCACCGCATTCGCATTTACCTTCGTGTAACTGGCTATTCAGCAAATTCACCTAATCACTCCGAGGACACCGTTTTGACTTAATTGAGGATATAAAAGCTGAATCGAAGAAGGCTCTGATGGCTCACGACGCAGGACTTTTCCAAGTGCTATGATGACTGGAAAATTCGTTGGCATAAGTGTATTGCAGCGGAAGGGGATAACTTTGAAGGAGATGAAACAGACAAATTTCACTTTTTATTTTGATAACAGTAGTATGTCGCAGAGAGAAGTTGGAAGCGAGTTGGGTATATTCGTTCTTAAACGAAATATAATCTCATAAAATGGTCTAACGAGGCGACACAGATCTGGTAGTGGTCCAACCACATATACGATGGCATAGACGTGTTTTGAGGTACCGCTATAATATTTTTTTAACATTTCTCTCGACCAATCGACACGAGCCGATTTTGAGCGATTGAGCAATTGTATGGGATCTAATTCAACCAATGCTGATAATGTGTATAGTTGTCTCAGTCTCACGATAGGCTACATTATCATCTCAAATCAGTTTGCCCATAGCATCAATAGTTTCTGAAACATCAACTGATTTTGAACGACCTTCCCGAAATTCGTCTTGAAGTGATCTCCGACCTCGATTCTATTCACCATACCATCGATATTCATCGCCAAAAAATTGAAAAAAACTCATCGATAACTTGTTACTGAGTTAATCCATGACAAAAGTTGCAAAAAAATCGCGCAAAAATATTCGTGATTTAATTCCATTTTTTGGACGAGATGAATATTTTAAGTTGCTGTAAACAATACAAATAGTACTCGTATGTTGAAACGTTCTGAGTAAACACTAAGGGTTGCCAAATCCCGAAATATAAAAGACAAGACATACATTTATGCGACATATACTACATGTCGGGTTCAACACCGAAACGGACCGATGCTTACATAGTTCGGAAAATGCCTACCTCTACATTTATCCGCTGTGTTAAGCAAGTGTATAGAAGATTTTGTTTACTATGTTGCTATAATAATAATAATCTTGTCTCCATTTATTGAAAAATCCCAAAACGTAATGGACAATTATAGAACTCCTTTTATTATTTGAAAAAGAAAACAAAACAAAACGAATTCGACTCCGTAGTCAGCTTTATATTTGTTTAACTTTACCATATACATAAATATATAAAGTAACCTTTAAAATAACACTACTAACATATGCATGACCTAATTTCTTGTTCCCGCTAAATGCGTTTAATTCTCAGAATTATTTTTAGTACTCAACGCCGGATCCGGCGCATTCATTGCGTAACCCAAAGTTTGTAATGCTCGTCGCAAGCCAGCAAACACTGTCGGATCTTCAATCGTAGACGGTATTTCTACCAACTGATTCTTTGCAAAATCTGCCATTACTCGACGCATCGTCTTGCCCGACCGTGTACGTGGTAATGCCTCTACGGGCGCCACTAAACGAAATGCGGCGATAGGTCCAACAACATCACGTATAATTTTAACAATTTCTAACGAGAGTTTCGCACCAGTCCTCTTACTGTTGTCCTTTGGTATATAAAGGCAAAGTGGTACCTGTCCTTTGGTCGCTTCGGGGACACCAAATACAGCGGCGTCAACTATATCGGGATGACGTAGAACGGCATCTTCTAAACTTGATGTTGAAATACGATGACCAGCCACATTGATGACATCATCATCACGGGCCGTCACAAAAATATAATCATTTTCATCCTTATAACCAGCATCCATTGTGTCGTAGTAGCCCTGAGATGGAAGTAGAAACGAGAAAATAACCAAAAAATAATTCCTCAAAATTTAAGAAATTTTGTAGCTTGATATCTAACATTATTCTATTATTCCCAAGTTTAGATATTATTGAGACAAAGCATTGGGAGCTTCAAAAGTAGCTTAGTTTTTAACAAAGTTAGATTTATTAATAAATATTTTTTTCAACATTGTCTTACCGGATATTTCTGGAAATATGTTTTATTGAAGAGTACGTCATTTTTATAAAGTGTCGACATGAATCCAGGCGGAAGGGGCAATTTCAAAGCGATACGACCCAACTTCGCTGTCTCACATTCTTCACCGTCGGGTTTTAGGACCTTAACTGGAAAATAACAGGTGAGTTTCTATGGAAAAGAAGAACTATTATCTTTTACTTACTATTATAGCCAAGCACTGGCAAACCAGTTGTGTATTTAGGCGGGTTCAAGCTGTGTTTAAAACCGATACATGTCGCAGTAACCGGCGAGCCCGACTCGGTTTGCCACCAATGATTTAATACCGGAACTTTGAAAATACGTTCTATCCAACTTTTTGTCTCAATATCGCAGTGTTCACCAGCAATGAATATGTTACGCAGAGATTTAAGAGAATACTTTTGTCCATATATAACATCAGGATCAACACGACGTATAACACGGAAAGAAGTTGGCACAGAAAAGAGCGCATTGACGCGATGTTGTTCTATAATTCTGTCAAAGAACGATTCATTAACAAAATTATTGTCCACATTATACGATTTTTTAATCAAACGTACCTAAAGTACTGACCCGGATCGGGTGTACGATCTGGTTTGCCCTCATACATCACGCTTGTTGCACCAAGTAATAGTGGACCATAGCACATATAAGAATGTCCAACAACCCAACCCAAGTCCGAGGCAGCCCACCACACATCAGACGGATTGAGGCCGTAAATCTTTTGAATCGTATACATCAGTGACACCAAATGCCCACCCGTTGGTCGTTGCACACCCTTCGGTTTGTCTGTAGTACCCGAGGTGTAGAGTATGTAGAGCGGATCATTAGCCTCGACGGGTACACAATCGACTGGTCCACCCAAATGTTGTACCGTTTCCCATAACATATCGGTTTTCCAATTCATATTACCGCTACGCAAAATATTTTCACGTATATATACGATATTACAAATTGGTTTCCATTTTGACATTTCGACAGCCTCATGTAATATGTCTAAATAGGGTACAACCTTACGAGGTTCGACACCACAATTCGCCGCAAGTATAAATTTCGGTTCAGCATGCTCAATACGCATACAAAGTTCACTGGCTGCGAAGCCACCGAATACCACAGAGTGCACAGCACCGAGTCGCACCGTGGCCAACATAGCGACAATTGCTTCTGGTATCAGTGGCATATAGATAACGACGCGATCACCCTTCTGCAGCCCCAAATTTGCGAGACCGCCGGCAAACACTGAGACCTAACAGTATTAAGAATAGTTTAAAGACCATAATAGTAATAGAAGAAACCATGTAAAGTACCTCATCATACAGCTCTTGGTAGGTGACATGACGTATAGTATTCGTCAACGGGCTATCGTATATAAGCGCTACTTTATTGCCGTTGCCATTAAGTACATGTCGATCCACAGCATTATAGCAAGCATTCACATAACCACCACAATACCACTTCGTAAATGGTGGATTACTGTTGTCCATAACACGCTCCCATGGCTTGTGCCAATCGATTAAGCGTCCAAGATCACTCCAAAATTCTTCAGGATTCGAAATGGATCGGTTATAGGCATCCATGTACACTGGATCGTGTGCGTCACTTACTAGTTCACCTGAAAAATAATCAATGCAACTTTTTTTAAATCAAAATAATATTTAAATATTTACTCTCTTCCACCATTAGGCTGATAGAGGAGTAGGTTTCCGTGCACACAAAAAGTGGTTTAACGTAACCGGAACGGATACCGATTTTTATGCGACCACAGACCGTCAACTCGACCGCATTGCTCAGTTCCACTAGTTCGTATAAAGTGTGAGGAACATCATTTACGGTTTATAGTAAGACACCAGAATTCAATTGAATTACGGGTTCGTGAGTTCATTAGCCGTTTCTAAATGAATTCGCTTATTGAATAGAAAGGTTATCCAAAACAAATTATGTATTCGTTTAAGAGGTAATGAAATTTATTCCTTTATGCCGCGGTTCTTCGCATTATGCGATTTTTAATTTAATTCAAATGACGGAAGTGAAATATGTCGAATCGTTAGTGCACTTTGGATTATTAAATTGAATGTACAATTCACGAATATTACATAAGTTAAAAGTAAAAAAAGAAAAGATAATGTTTCAAGATTTCTACAGTTCTATTTATAGAAACGAATATATACATACATCGAAAACGACGATATGCCAATTCCTTTTTATATCGGATATACATATGTATGTACATATAATTTTATATCTCATTAGATTATCCTTGTTTCTATCTAACTGTTATTAAAGATATTTAAACATTTAAAAAGTAAAGAGATCACAGAGTGTTTCAAGAAAGCGACTTTAGGCAGAGGATTATCTAATAAAGTAAATAAGTTATAACGGGTGTTTTTTTACACGCGTGGTTTTTTTCAAAGTGGGTCTTTTTGACATCTGTTACGAGTACTTGACTTATATTCAGCTTGGTTTGTCATTTAATAATCGAATACTACGGTGTAAATGTACATATTATCAAATTAATGGATCAGTTCGAAGTGTCTTGGGAGGCAGAACGGCAGTGGAAAGTTTTGCCAAAAGCAAACAACTTCACTTATACTGGGGGCCAAGCCACAAAGGCATCGAGGGCAATGAAATAGTGGACGAGATTGTGAAGAATAATGTACGGCTAACATCCGAAAACGTGAACAACATTGGGAAACCCATGCATTGTCTATACGACGATTTCGACAGAAGCATGGCAAAGAAAATCAAAACCCGATGGAAGGAGCTGCCTGGGTGGAAAAGTGCAAAAGTCTTGTACAAAACGCGAGATCGGATATACACAAAATTCCTATTGGCATTCGATATAAGAGACTGTAGAAACATGATGGGAATACTAACTGGTCACTGTCTGGTGGCGACACCCGCCCGCAGGATGGGGCTGACAGAGCGAGAACAACGCAGGAAATGTCTAAAGCGCAGGCTCTCTTCTCTTGGACTTAGCAACTGTAGTACATCGGGTAGCGCAAAGGACCTAACTGTTCTATGCGTGACTTATTGGCCTACCAGATTAACCTAACCTAATGGATCAGTTCCCGCGATTTGCGTAAGATTCGATCGAAATAATCACCCAGCAGAGACGGTAATTCGAACAACCGGGATCGCACTACGTTTGCGACATACAGTGTGCATAGAAGACTCTATTAATGCTGTAGAGTAGAGAGACTCGAACGAGAGCATACGTCCATCAAATCTGTGCCCATTCACTTTATAGAAGATTTTGCGGAAGCATCTTGGTTTGCGGGTTTACAAAATCCAACTCGTGTTAGAATTGAAGCGGAACGACTATCTTATGTGTCGCCTATTCACCAAACCTAAAACGAGATGGTCACCGATCCTTATTTTCACATACAAACTTTGTTCAGCGATGAAGCTCACTTTTGATTGAATGCGTACGTTAATAAACAAAATAGTCGCATTTGGAGTGATGATAATCGGAAAGCCATTGTTGAATGCCGTTACATCCTCAAAAAGTCACTGTTTGGTGTGCTCTATGGCCAAAGGCAATCATTGCTCCACATTTCTTTACAAATGAAGCCGTGAGATAAGCATCGTGGGCCTGTGCCGTGGGCTCCAAGATTGTACGATTTAACGCCGCTGGACTATTTATGTGAAGTCGCTTGTCTACGCAGATAAGCTCGAGCCAATTAATGCCTTGTAAGAGAATATTCGGTGCGTTTTTGTTGACCTGTAGCAAAGTGGTCGAAAATTGCGTGTCTTGAATGAAATTTTAAAAAATAATGACAAACTCTTATTTTTGTAATAAAGTTGTAAATTCTTGGTCATAACATTAAATTATATGCGTTTTATTTGTCTTGAAAACCACATGTCTAAAAAATACATCCTTTATGTAAAAGTTAAGTTACTAAAGTTTACTGAGAAGTTAAAATGTGCCGTCGCTAGTAATAATTATATTTTTGCAACATGTTGCTCTAGAGTATAATAGTTTTGTTCACCTAACGATTGTAGGTATCACCTAAAATTAATCCAGATAGATAGGGTTATATATAAATGATAAGGTGATGAGACGAATTAAAATCCGGGTGACTCTTTGTCTATCCGTCCGTCCGTCCGTCCGTCCGTCCGTCCGTGCAAGCTGTAACTTGAGTAAAAATTGCGATATCTTAATGAAACTTGATAAGCGTGTTCCTTAGTAGAAAAAAATGTTCGTAGATGGTCGTAATCGGACCTCTGCCGCGAAACACAAAATTAAGATCTATAGTTGCCTTTTGACCGAAAATATCCCGTCAATGGCATATACAATTGAAATTCAGAGAGAATCCTTTCCAGACAATAATAATTCAAAAATGGGTTGAATCGAGTCAACACTTCCCTGGGCCCTCATACATCTAATATTTTCGAATTTCCTATCTCAATGAAAATTACAGAACGTGTTTCACTCATAACAATGTAACTTTGCCTAAAATAGATAAAATTGGTCAAAAGCTTGACCTAGCCCCCATATAAACAATATCAGGATTTCGAGCATACGACTGACTTTACTCCATAGGATTGGAGATTATACGTGAGGTACCTTAATGAAACCCAGGCAACGTTTTTTGTAGTATGTAGCATTGGCAAAAATATTTAAAATCGGCTTGATACTACCCCAACTTCCATACTCTACAAATAATGATTTTCGTTTTTCTAACAAACCTTATGCTGAATATGTCGGTGAGTTTATAAGTTATATATTGTATATTTATATATAAAATTGCCTAGATTCCGATCCTCTGGTTGACGTTTTACATCTTAAGGTATTTCCCTGGCTTTGAATCTTGCAAGTTGTAAGATTATAAAATATTCGATTGTACCCGAACTTAGCCTTTCCTTATTTGTTTTCTTTTATAATTTTCCTCTGCCGATATAAGAATCCGATTCATTTGTAGCTTCCTACAAACATGGTATGGTAGACTGATACTGGATACTAGAAGTTTTACGTTAACCAAAACTAAGGTCAATGTTACGACGTCTTTCATTTATCCACCTTCAGTATTTTGTTCAGGTCTCCATCACCGGAGCATACCAAAATGTATTCCCATATGGATGAAACTCAAGTAAGAGAATAATCTTCCCGTTAAATTTTATGAAAATGTTTAGGTTGTTTTAACAAAAACTAATTTAATAGTGTATTAATTGGGTATTTTATTAGTTTAATATTAATTATCGAAACATATCTTTCTTAGGCATAAGGTTTTCAGCTTATTTTGGCATCCGCAATTTCTTCCGACACATGCGTGTCCGCAAACGATATGATTTTCAAAAAAAAATAGACACAAATATGCGATAACGGTCTAAAACCGTATATTTTGTACACCTTTCTACGTGACGTCTGTGCATAGGTCAGTCATTTAAATTCCACATCAGTAAATATAAGTGAAACGTCTGAATAATTAAGTTCTTGGTTAATTATTCCTTTATATTAGCTTACTAAATCATGCAAACACACATACTTACATATGTACATTTTTTTAGCTAGAGTCACTAGCACATACATATGTACATATATAGACGATCACCCGTTGTTTAGCTAAAAACAGTTTCAGATTCTAAATTAAAAGACCTTTAACCTTTCTAAACAAAAACAAAATTATTAAACTCACATTTCATTTAAAAATTAAAATTAAAAAACTAACTGCATATTTTAATATAAACAGTTAATCAAATAAGTACAGCAGTGCATACTTGTTTTTGAGTGGCTAGGAAAATTTACATACATCTTTCACTTTTTTGTCAGCGAGCGGCGATATGTTCCGGTCTTAAATAAGTCAAACATTCCAACAAAAAAAATACACGCATCATATCGGAAACGAAGACTACTGTATGAAAGTAGACGATTTGGAAACATCTCAGCACTTTCTGCTTGATTGTTTCGCGTTTGCGGGATTAAGACTCAAACACTTGGTAGCTCACACTTTTCTTTACTACCAGATATACCATCGAACTGGTGGGAATCGAAATTTAACGCCTGTTCAAATTTGTATCAGCCATAAGGCGTTTTGCTGGCGTTCGAATTACAGGAATTCTATTTTTATGGCTTCACAAATGCCTGGATTTAGTAGACCAACCTGGATCAGCCATCAAACCTAACCTATATCGGAACGACTCTAAGCTGCAATATTCTCCATTTCTCGGAAAACATCAAAGAACACAATAAATGAGATGAAGAGAGATTAATCTCTAATTTTCTCGGTCACTTGAATCGCTTAGGATCTGTCCTAAGCTCCTATAACGCTAGTGTATTTTAGCATGGATTAGATTGTATGATCCCGAGAGGTTATAATCTTGTAATAATACTTTATGCTCTTTGTTCGATTGGCACGCATTGCGTCAGGAGTTAGTTCAAATTTTTAAGAGACATATTTTAGAAAAATCTTCCACTATTAAAATATTCGGATTTCGATCTACTATTATAAAGCTAGGATGTTCAAAAATTTGCGTTTGTTGATTTTGAAAAGTCTACATAATTATTCTCGACAGGATTTATACCGCAATTCGATACCAGGCTTTTCAGTTATTTTTGCTTCCTGCACTTATTCAACTATTTTCTCGGGCTTACGGCCAAAATCGTCTGAAAATCGAATATGCAATTGGACTCCTAATGTTTGGAAGTGATTTTAGGACCGATTTCATTTCACTATTTTAATTAACTTTTTATTTAAACAGCTGGAAGTTAAGTTAGGACTTTTGTCGCATTATTGCAAAAAGTCATAGAAGGACCTGCCAAAGTATTACATGGGAAATATTAAAAAAATTACACTCAATGATTGTGTTCTTAATTTTGACAAAATTAAAGTTTTGTACTTTTGTCTTCAAACATCGATCTTCTTGAGATGTAGATAGATAGATGAAGATGTTTTCGTTAAGGGGTTACAAGGGTTTACGGGTTTCAAAAAATCAAATTTATTTATTGTCTTATTCAATTCTACAATATCGCTAGGGTAGTAGTACTAGTAATATTTTCGGAGATACAGTCTTGAAAACTTGTGCGCTCGAGGCTAGCTAGGCTGAGTGCGTCGTCTTTAAACGCGTTTTTCTCGGAACTGTGTTTTTGTAGTCGGTTGGCAAGTTTACTCGAGAACTGCTCAACCGATCTTCATGAAATTTTATACCGGTCTTTGAGGTACAATTCTTAAAGACTTGGTCAAGATTTTTTTTCGATTACAGCTATTTGAAAAAAAAAATTCAATTAAATTTTAATTTTTTGTAAAAATGTCTGCCAAAAAACCAATTTTCAGTTTTTTCCCTTCGTCCAAGTTCTAAGTTAAGGTTTTCACTAAAACACGTATTTTTTCACATTAGATGATCACGCAAGGAGTTATCCTGCCAACGCGAGCGCTTCTTTTTTCTGAGAGGTTTTCGAAAATGGCGTCGCAATGGCTGAGCTTAAAATATTTTTTTCCAAAAATTTCAGAATTTCTTTGTTAATAGTGTATGTTTGTAACAATAAAAGATTCTAATAAAATATTTAATTTTTTATATGAGAAAACAAATTTTGAAAAATGCTGTTTTTTACCCGAGGAAACCCATGTAATTCCTTAAGTATTTCTTATAATTTTTATCCTATTTTCTCAATCCAGCTGTTCTTACTATTTTGAAAAAAAAAAAAATAATAATAACTATAAAAAAAATTTAAAAATGATTAATACTACAATTCAACAGATTTTTTCACTCTTAATGCGCTTTACCGCCATTTGCCATTTCATACTCTTTATTTACTCGTTGCCGGCAATTAGATGCTTAAGCGCTTAAATCACCGTTATTTAAAACTGTTGTCTATTTTATAGGCATAATTTAAATATTAGTTATGTGTTTAGATATAAAGTTCCTCCAGCGTATGTACGTTTATTGAACTTACCCTGCAAAGTGTTAAGGTTGCTTTTGTGTACTTTATCGCCAGCCATTTTATTTGCTTTACTTTAAATTTAAAAACCGTTATTTAAATGCTTGGCGAAATCTAACTTTTGCTTAAACAAGTTTCTATTCACTTCAATTTTAATGAATATCCTTGAATGATCCTTTTACACTTTGTCTAAGGCACTTTGCCCCTCGAAGTTCCTTCTTTCTCGGTTCTCAATTCCACACACAGCCGTTGTCTTGAGCTGCTCAAGTCAAACTGAATTCGAGTTTTGAAACACTTAAGCATTCTTAAGCAACGTTTAAATGGAAGAAGAAGAAGCAGAGCGCCGCGGAAAAAGTGTTTTTTAACAAACACACACATACAACGCCGCATTTAAATAAGAAATAGGGTTATGTGATTAATTATACTAACTTTGGAATAAAAAACACAAATAAAATTTACATTGACTCAATACGAGTTGCTTCACTGGAGCGAAGTCTTAGCGATTTAGTAGTGTTTTTAATTAGGCATAAAACGGCATATAAAAACATTTTTTTACCTACTTATGTATATACATATGTATGTGTGTATTTTATGAATTTGTAAAAAATTTATTTGCTTATATGTTTATATAGATATGCACATATGAGATTTTCGGTAGAGAATATTCAATTTTCTAAAGGCTCGCCCATATGCCTACTTACATATACATACATAGTTATATATCTGTGCAAATCTATGTCTGTTTGGAATCGTTACTGTTCATGAATAAAGCAAAGTCTCAAAATCTTTTCGATTGGACAAATTATTATACTAATTACTGTTGCATTGCTTTTCCAATTCTTCAATATGTAAGTCAAACCCTGAAGGAAGTGATTAAGACTTCCGATATCTTACTGAAACTTTTTTCTACAATTGTCATCGTTAATAATGCTCATACGGGTAAAATTCGAAGCCAGTAAGTTTGTACTGTTTGTAACACAGTAACAACTGTGCTGCAATTTTTTCGAGATCGTGTGAGTGGAAAGCTTGCTTGATTTACTTCCGCTCCTTCGCGCATGATCTTGGCGATACTGCATGCCCGTAAGGCAATCCATCTCTCCCTTATCCATCTGTAGGCTTTTTCGGAAAATTCGTTGTGTATCGTTCTTAACGACTTGCGTATTTCCTGAACTGGTTCGATGGTCAAACGAATGGTCTGCTTAGCAATCCCATCAGCTATTTCGTCTCCCGGAACGTCCTTTTGGCTTGGAACCCAGTATGCAGCCGCTTTTCGGCAGCCACAATAACTACTGCCTCCCTGTTCTAAGAAGATAATCTGGCGCATGCGATGTGAGATTATTGCCGCTTGACTATCGACGTACATATTGATATTCTTTGTGCCGTTTCCTGCCTTGTTTTACAGAAATTATATTCAGTCGAACAAAGGGTACACCAAAAAAAATTGTAATTTAATCTCCTGCACTACCCAGGATATAGTAGGGCTACTGTACTCTGTATTATTTTCAGATCTATGCCTAATATTGTTCATCTGTATTTTGAGAGATTCGCCAACCTACAACTGAGTTAAAAGATTTAGAGTCTTCAAATACTACACTGATTTCATTGATTCTTGGCAAGATTTCGGTTGTAGCAATTTCTAGATGATGTTTCTTATTCGGAATTTCCTGAGTTCTATCTCACATAACATCTCGCATTCATTGCTGGAAACTGTCCCATTTATGAAGAAATTCCGATCCTATTGAAACCGGCAAGACTCAGAAAATCATTATTACCGTTTACGTTTTTTTAATAGATATCGCATGCCGGCTCCTAAAAATTACTATTTCCTTCACTCTAGTCATCGATTAAAGTTGAATCAAGGTAGACGAAACCCGTAAGTCGTGATTGGTGCTACTGTAGTATTTACTGGAGTGATTGTGTCGTTTGACTTTCCTTGAAATTATTGTGGAGCCAGCCTCCAAATGATCTGTTGCAAAATCAATGACCTTTGCTGAGGTCAATGACCCTTTTGTTTACATTTAGCATTCAGCTGAGTTCAATGGCTTTTAGATAGCTCAATAATTTTAAATCCATGACCCTTGGATTTACGTTTAGCGAGATCAATAACCCTTACTGTGGTCAATGTGCTTTAATGAGATCAACTACCCTTATGTTTACCTTAAACTTACCTGGTTCGAAAGAGTGTTGTTTTAGCGGTGAAAAAAGTTCCTAAAGTTACATATTTCGAGGGATTATGACGAGTTGACAGTCCTTGCCCAGATAAAAAACTGGATCCGTTCCGGTTACATAAACCCAATTGGGGTGGGAACGAACAACCCTTAAGGTTGTTGACTTCGTTTTCAGACTTTACTCATATGCTTTTCTTTCAGCTTAATAATCTAGTTTAGATGTTTTCGACAGTCAGCGATAGTCAGGTAGGACTGAAAGAGAGCTCTTACGAGATCAGACCACTATTGGCTCTGGAATGCCTAGAAAACACAACAGCTAAGCTTGATACGTAACACTGTACAAAAATGTACGATTCGCATTTTTCAAGCAAAGAACCTTTTCTAACCCCAAACACGACCCACGAATGCTGGGACTAAATAAATCTAAGAGAAGAAGGGAAGGCACAATAGACTACAGATGCTCCTTACCGTTCCCACGACAGTCCGGTCTACGTAACCAGAACGGACTAGGATTCTTATCCGGTGAAAAACAATGGGACATATTTTCTATCGCTACCACAATATCAAAACGAGTTTCCTTCCAAAACTAGTGCATATATGTATGTAGACAATGAAAAAAGCATATTTAGTTTGGTTCTAGCAAACAAAAAACAGAAATAGCATAAGAGCAACTTTTGTTTATTAGTAAAAAAAAACACTTTATTCAACTCTACAACGAATTATTTCTTTTTCTTCTGCGATTTTTTGCTCTTCTTTTGTGGCGGTACACCATCTGCTGCATTTGCCGTCGTTGCGTCCACCATTTCTACGTCGCCACTCTGCTCTGCCGTTAATTCAACGCTGAACCCTTTGATGTATGGTTTAACCAATTGAAATACGAGTTTTTCATGTTGAACATTGCGCGAATCTAAACTCAAGCGGACAGTCACTGGGTCAAACGCATGAAAAACGACATTACCGCAACGTTGTGTGTAGTCCTTTAGACAAAGTTACGAAATTTAAAAATAAAATAAATAAAAGTGAATTTGGGCTCACCTCTTCGTTAAACGTGAATATTACACCGCCTGGCGTGGGTTTTTTGTCTCCGGATAAGGAGTTTAGATAAACGGTACCCTCTAAACCGAATTTGGGAATGAGCACTTGCAATGCATTCTTACGTACAAACAACACATAACTGTAAATACAAAAATTTAGTTTCAAATTCAGATCTGCATGTCAGAGTATGCCCACCCTTCTTCGTCCTGTGTTTTGCCGCGGAAGAACAAATGTGTATTCAGCGCTACAGATGCGCGTCCCGCATATTGCGCCATCTTGTGCCGATAATTTAGGTTATGACATAACTCTTCGTTCAACTTCTTATCCAACAAATCGGCATATGTGCTATCAGAGCCAATAGAAGCTGCTAACAGACGATGTACAATGATATCCGAGTATCTGAAATTATTTCTGTTTGAAGAGTTGTTATAAAATTATATTTCGCAATACACACCTACGAATTGGCGATGTGAAATGCGTATAAATCGGTGTGGCCAAACCGTAATGGAAGAATTCTTCCGGCTGCAGTGTGCCACTGATAAAGTACACTGCTTGCATCATGCAACGTGTGGTCAGAATACGTATCATCGTATTAAAGTATACATTATCCGGTTTCACACAAGCATCCAATGAGCTCGCCAACTCCAAACCCGTATCGGTTTTGATTTCAAAGCCTTGATGACTCGCTGCTTTAATGAGCGGCTCAAAATTGCTTGGTGCAGGACGCGGGTGCCGACGTAGCATAGCGCATTCGGGAAATTCTGCACATATATGCTCGGCCACTGTGCAGTTCGCCAGCAACATAAACTCTTCAACCATGGAATTGGTTTCACGCACTTGTTTCGCTTCCACTTCGAGTGGTTCATGCGTTTCGCTATCCACCTGGAAGCGTATCTCAGGTGAGGCTAACACCAAAGCGCTGGAGAGTATAAAAAATATATATAAATTTGCACAATATGTTTTATTAAAAATGTTTACCCATTATCCATACGTCGCTTCTTTAATATCTTCGCTAATCTATTAAGGTGTCGCAGAGATTTAGCGATTTCCGTTTGCTGTGTAGCATCATCGATAATGATTTGTGCCTGTTCGTATGTCATTGCCGCTTTGGATTTGATTACACTCTTGTGAAAGCGTTTAGCTAATATATTCGCCTCATTATCCAGTTCCCAGACACAGGAGAATGCAAAACGTTCGACGCCACCTACCAGCGAACACAAATTGGAACTTAAAAGTTCCGGCACCATATCAATACGTTTGCCTACCAAATAAACAGTGGTACCACGTGCTGCTGCCTCCTTGTCCAAAGCGTTCCCTGGTCGTATAAAGTGACTTACATCAGCGATGTGTACACCCACTTCTAAACGACCGTTTGGTAGTTCGCGACAATGAAGCGCATCATCAATATCTGTGCAGCCGGGCGGATCCACAGAGCAAATATATAAGTCACGTAAATCGACGCGCTTTGAATAGTCCTGCCAAACAATAAAAGCTTTAAATCGAAAATAGTTATATACAGAAATATTTCGATAAACATACTTCGTCCGTAATAACCCATGGCATTTTTGGTAGAAAACTCAATACTTCCTCAGAGAACTTGCTGTGCGGCACATCGTGTTCTAGCAAGATCACCTCATTTTCGGTATTCATATCACCTAAGGGACCAAGACTGCGTACAAAGTGACCATGCGGATAACGCGAGTTACGTGGCCAGGAATCGATAGCGACAATTATGCGTTTATTTTGTAATTGTTCCGCCTGACGTGTTTCTATACGTATGCGTGGAATTTTACGATCCGCCGGTACGAATAAATGGCGTGATGCGTTTTCCAGCAAACTAGGTTGTAAAATTCCGCAATATTGACGCCATTTACGGCGTATAATACCAACTACCTTGCCGGTGGGTCGTACTTCATCAGATTTTGTAAGGCTTTTCTCAAATACGGATTGTTCTTTTTCGGTGCGTTCCACATTATCACCAGGATCTTCATCGGCACCTTCTTCTAATACGATTTCACTTGGTGCTGTCCACTCTTCCTGTGGTAAGAGTTCGATTGCGACAATATCACCATCAACTGCACGATTAAGCGCTTCACGACCTTGTATGAGTACCTGTAATTTGACAAACTGTTAAATACCATATGAATTAATTAAGGAGCAAATTAAAACTTACCGGATGTTCATAACCTTCGACAGATACGGCACCCTCCAAGTAATTCTCCCGTGACGCTTGAAATGAGCCCTGCAAAAGCTTTTTCGCTTTAATCCCATCATGTATTTCGTTAACACTTAAGTGTGTGGGGAATATAGGCAATGATTTTTTGTCACTTTCAAAACTCTTGCGCGCATATTTATCAATTAACATTGGAAAATCGGTTAGCGATTTTACATACTCCTCAGCACTAGCTACCAATATACCATCTTTTTCAGCACGTTCTCTATTGCCAACATCATCAGTGATCATAACAACTCTGGTGCGTGGCCGTCCCGACTTTTTCATTGCGCGACTATTTTGCGCTTCTTCTAGATGTTGATCATACCATAGTGTAGCTTTTCGAATAGCGCGATCATTACGATCATTAGCACTCTCACCGGGTTCTCGTTCCACATATGTATCCCTTAAATAAATATTTATTTGCACTTATTTTAAAGAAAGTATAACAATTTAATATACGAAATTACTTGTGATGCTCGTTCACAAACACGTAGAATCCGCGTGGCTTATGCTGCACAACTTCCCGGAATCGCTTATAAACAGCGCTACTATTATGCTTTACTTCACTCAGCACTGTCGACAGTACAATCACATTGGATATCGCATCCTCTTCCAGTACATCGATTTGGTTAAGCACAACATTTGTGTCTAAGACTAAATAATGTGGAAAGGGAAATAAGGTGCTTTTCACATTGCGCTCTGGCAACAAGGCCACAGATGTTTCATCCTGCACACAGTTCTCACATATTTGAGCGCCACAACCCAAATCATCCCGCAGATAATGCTCCCGCACGATCTAATAATAAATGAAATGAGTTTTTATTTTTATTGTGTAATTATTATGTTTCATACCTTTAAAATATTTCCACGCTTTGTTTTTCGCGTGAATTCACGTATTGTCTGCATTTTGCAACCGCAGGAAACTTTTGTTTTAAGTAATAAAAATCTTTTAACACCAATTTACAATTGAAAGCGGCAAACATGTGGAAAAACAACAAATCTTTATTGAAAAAACATATGTTTTTAAGAGGGCAATGTTGTCAACTCTCTACAACTCTACTAAAGGCCTTTTAAATATAGTTGGGATAGAATTAAAGCTTGCAAATATTGTAAATGATTTGTTGTTTCATACTCACAACAGAGAACGTATAATATATATATATATTATATTATACGTTCTGCTAAAACGTTTGCTCATTTTTATATTTTTTATCCTGAACTAGTGATTGAAACAGTTTTTAGGGAACAAGAAAATTCCCTCAGTTATAAAGAAACAACACTTTTCTCCGACCACACGTGTGTTTCATTCTCATTACTTTTAACGCATTTTATTCTTCCTTCACTGTGCAATTATTTTCAAATTTGATTTATTTTTGTAAAATAAGTATTTCTAAAATAAAAAATGGTTATCGTGGAGAAAAGTTTTCCGCGAGGCGGAATCACACCAAAAGAAAATAAGCCAGATGAAATTAAAGAAAATATTGTAAGTACACCAGACTTCAAAATTCCATGCACACACCAAATAAATTCCATATTCAATAGATCTTTGGAGCACTACAAACAAAAATCAAGAAACCCAAGAAAAAACCTAAGGATGATGAATTTATTGCCGGCGCAGAAGAAGAAAATGAACAAATCCAGTCTGTATCCGCAGAACTGCTCAATTACGATACCATACAAGATGGCATGAACATAATGGGTGTAGTAAAAGCTGTAGATCCACTTTATCTGAGTATTTCCCTACCCGGGCGCATGACAGCGCGAGTGTCAGCGTTAGAAATATCAGACTCCTACACGAAAGCAACCAGAGAATTTCTAGAGCAATCCGAGGCAAGTAACAATTTTAGACCACTGACCGACCTCTATCATCTTGGGCAAATTGTTTATGGACGCATACAAGAAGTTAAACAAAACGAATATGGTCGTATGCAAATATTAATGTCATTGCGACCGAATGAGGTGCACTCAGAGCTTTCCCATACCAATGTGAAAAAAGGTTTTGTGTTTAACGGTGCTATAGAAGAAGTACAAGAACATGGTTATATTATTGAAACGGGTATTAAAGGTCTACGCACATTTGTACCACTAGAAAAAGCACAGCCCAATCACGTTGTTGGTGAATTAATTTTTCTTAAAGTAGAAAAAATTACAGCTGACAAAACAGTTAGTACATGCACATGTAAGGAACTTAAACCGGAGAACATGAAAATAAAGAATCAAACTGAACCGAACATAGATTACATTTTGCCTGGTACTATTGTCCAATTTTCAATAACAAAACAACTGAAGGATGGTCTGCAAGGCACAATAATGAACGAAGCATTGACAGCGTACGTGAACGAACACCAATTGGCAGAAGCTTTGGCACTACCAGAAGACTATGAAATAAATTCTACATTAAATGCACGTATTTTGTACGTTATGCCACTCACTAAATTTGTATATCTGACTTTAAACTTGCGCACATCGGCTATTGAACAAACTGAGGAGCAACATTATAAGCGAGGCGACATCATCGAAACAGCGAAAGTGCATCACCTAGGCACCGGTGGCGTAATTTTGGTGCTCGAGAACAAGTTTAAAGGTGTATTATCATATAAATCGATTAAAGCAAACTTTAAGGGGAACTATGATCAAGATGAAGTTTTGATCAAATACGCCAAAAAAACAAAGCATAAGGTGCGCGTGCTTGATTACGATCCTATGGACTTGCTTTATATATGTACAGACGATGCAAATACAGTTAACGAAAAGATATTTGCTTTGGATGATTTAAAACCTGGTGAATTTGTAACTGCTGTTGTGAAGGAACGTGACGCTAAAGTTGGTGGTTATACAATGCAAGTGGGTCGCGTTAAGGGTATGTAAAAATATTAAATATTTATACATATTGATTTTCATATTTTATTGTATTTCAGGTATTATTGAAAAGTTGTACCTTGCACCCGTACCCAAAATTCTAGAGGTCAACTCTAAAGTACGCTGTCGTATATTGGCTGTGAACACAGAACGTCGTACAGTGTATCTAACTAACCGGCCCGAATATTTGGCAAAACACTGCAAGATACTTAGCACACTGGCAAATGCACGCCAAAACGCCACTTATATGGGTACCATAGTAAAATGTAACGACAACTATCTGCTGGTTAAATTCTTCAACAATCTCAAAGGCATGCTATATAAACAACGCTTGAGTTCAGTGCTTGGTAGTGATATGTACACATTCTATGAGGGCCAGACAATGGCATTTCGCATATTATCCAAGAATGGTGAACAAATCACTCTAACAATGGCTGATGACACATTCGGTTTGGGTGAAATATGTCCGGTTACAGTTTTGCACACATTGGAATCGGGTTTAGAAATAAAAATCACTTACCATCCAGAAGGTGACTATGAATTCGATGAAGAGGATCCCGAAGTGAATGCCATCGAAGTAAAAGGTCTAGTGCCATTACGTTTACTCTCAGACTACCCCGATTTAGTATATGCTAAATTACGCACCTACACACCTGACACCGAAACGCAAGCCGTTTGTATTGTGAAGAATATATTCAGTATGCGTGATGTATCATATTTTCTAACTCATTTGACCAACAATTGGCAAAACATAAAACAAGGTGATATTCTGAAGGCATACGTGAAGAATGTGCATGAAGATATTGTAGAGCTGTTCGTGCCCATACGTAATTACGGTAAATTAGTGAAAGTCCATTTAAAGATGTTGCTTGTTAATGCGCATAAAAATGCGAATGTGCAACTTACGCCCGAGCAAGTGATCTTTGTGAAAGTGCTGGGTAAAGAACCGGCAACGAGGACTATAACAGTGACAGCTAAATTAACTGACGTTTGGGATGGGAAGTTAAGCAGCAGTGCGCGATATCTGGAAGAGTGAGTTTATAATTGTATACAAAATGTAACTTCTAAGATTTATTTTATATTTCTTGTGCAGCTATTTAAATGAAGTAACGGAAGTGCGTAAAGCGCATAAAAAATTGGGACTCAAGATAGGGCAACATAAAGTGGGCGACAAAGTTTCGGCACGCTTCCTGGGTGTAAATGCTGACACTAATGATTGGCAGTATGAGTTGGAGAAAACCAATGTTTTGGCTGTGGCAAAATCGGCATTGGTTGGTAAAGCGAAGCCACCCAAAGTGGGTGCTAGCCAGGAGTGCCTGGTGTTATGGGTAGACTATTCAAGCGAATTGGTTTACATCAGCAATAAACAAGTGGATGTTGCACATGTCAGCCGAGAAAAGCAAATACCAAGCAATTTGGTAGACAAAACCGGCATCAATGCCAAAGTATTGCTGAAAACCGAACAGCTCTACGTGTGCTCATTAAAAAAAGGACCCAATCCACTTATCTATTGTCCACTGCGTCTGCATTTTAACGATTTTGAAAATTCTGCTTGCGCCACTCTAAAGGAAGGTGATTTCTGCAAGGTTGCTTTTATACATAATAAATTACCTATTGCAGTGCCGGATAACACCTGGAAATTGTGGCACGATATCAAGAAGAAGCGTAAAACAAAAATGGAACTAGAAAATGAACCGAAGGCGAAGAAAGCGAAAATTGTTGCGGCAAACGAAGAGACGACGTCGGCCAATGAAGTAAAAATAGCTGTAAAGCAACAAGAAAAGTCGGCAAAAAAACATAAACAACAAACAGTGTCAGACGAAAGTGACATGCCAGTCAAGAAAAAGAAAAATAAGCAAACCAAAACCGATGATATACTCTTTTACGAGGACAAAACACCGAACCAAATAGTTATTGTTGAAAATAACGCAGACTCGGATGAGGAAGAAACGCTGCCGAAGAAAACGCCAGAGAAAAAAGATGTACCAAAACTACCTGGTATTGGTGATTTTTGGAATGCAGATCTCTCCCGTTTGAGTAATGACAACAAAGCGTTGGCATCCAGTGACGAAGATGAAACGGACGATGAAGATGCCAACAGTAAAGCAGGACAAAAGAAGAAAAAATTAACCGCCGCTGAGAAATTCAAATTGCAACGTGAAGAGGAAACACGTTTGCGTGAAATCGAAGCAAAATATGCCGATCCAAATCATCTGCCCGAGAGTATTGATCAGTTCGATCGTTTAGTGCTTTCCGAGCCGAATAACAGTAAACACTGGATTAACTATATGGTCTATCACTTGCAATCGGCGGAGGTTGAGAAGGCACGCGCAGTTGCACGTCGCGCCATCAAAGCCATTTCATATCGTGATAATAATGAGCAAATTAATATTTGGGTGGCATTGTTGAATTTAGAGCTACGCTATGGTAATAAAGAAGCTTTCGACGAGGTGCTAAAAGAGGCGATCGCCTACAATGATCCACTCAAGGTATATTTGCGCGCTTTGGAGATACTTTGCGATGCCAAGAAAACACAGGAACTCATTGAGATGATCAGCTTGGTAACCAAGAAGTTCAAGGCACAGCCGGAGATATGGCGTGCGGCAGCAAATGCATATTTTAGCATCGAAATGCAAGAGCGAGCGCAGCAACTGCTGCACAAAGCGCTAGCATGTTTGCCCGAAAGAGAGCGTAAGTACTATTAATAAAGATTTTGGTGAACATTTTGTTATAAAAATGGTCTTAGCGAAAATAAATTTATACATAAATTAATACCAACACTTTTTCCTCGTTTAGATGTCAATACAATTGTTGCATTCGGCAACTTAAATCACAAATATGGCAACAATGAAATGGCGCAAACACTACTCGATCAAGTTGTCACCTCATATCCGAAACGTGTAGATGTGTGGGCCCAGTACATTGATATGTTGGTGAAATCGGAAATGATTGATTCTGCGCGGTTCGTATTGTATTTAAGTTACTGTTTATATACATTGTTAATGCATTATATTTTCTCTCTTGTAGAAGCGTTTTGGAGCGCGCCATCATACAAAAGATACCAATGAAGAAAATGCGCACGATTTTCAAGAAATATTTAGAGTTCGAAGAACGTTTCGGCACAGCAGCCGATGTGGAGAAGGTGAAGAAATTGGCAAAGGAATATGTAAAACGCAACGCTCATCTTTAAACCAATTTCTTTCATATGTGAATACATCTATAATTTAGTTTATTACATATAAGTTTAAACAAATATAATAAATAAATATTAGTATGTTAAAAGCTTTACTTCTAAAGTTGTAACAAATAACCACCTAAATCCATCGATAAAATGGTTATAAACTCCGTTTTATCCTCCTATTGGTATAAATTAGAACTTATCGATTTCGAAATAATTTTTTTCGGTATATAGTATTTAAAATTCGTATTAACCACTACAGAAGTAGTTACCCAAGTTCTAAGGGATAAGTTTCGACTTTAAATTTTAGATTATTCTTAGGTTAATTGCTCTTCTGTAGGCATTAAGCAAGGTTAACATAAAATAAAAAAACACTATTTTTGTTGTTGCCAAGTGGACACGAATAAATAGTGAGACCGGATTGCCGACAACTCTTAACTATATTACACTTTGGCACGACTAAACTATCTTGTCTAGAGTGGATGTAAATAAGATGTCTTAAAACTTAAGAACTAGCATCTGACCTCAAAATTCCGTGTACTTTGCAGTCGGATCTACATACGTAATCAGAACAGATCTAGTTTTTCATCCGGCCAAAGACTGCCAACTCAGAAACATTCTGCCACTGCCAAAAACTACAATCACAAATTTTCGAACCACTGCGGCGAACCTAGTCAGTCGTACTCTATAACACTTGAACACATTGGAAAAGGGGGTTATATCCACTTAATAATCGGCGATTCATTCTGTAAAATTTGAATTCCCTTGATCCCGTAGCCTATCGCCAAGAAGACCACTGGAAAAAGGTGTCTGGAGGTGAAGAAGACTTTTTGCTAAAAATTATCTCAAATCCAAAAGCCAAAAAAAGTATTATTACTGTAGATGAACACAGATAATTATCAATCTGGTTAAAATTTTGATTTTTGACTAACTGGCGGCTGCCAAAAGGACCTCGTTTTTGTGCAGACTGATAACAGCGTGTCAGGCCCAGGCTTGGAGATTAGGCTATCTAAGCTAAACGAGTCTATCATTAACGCTTATCATCGTAGCTGCCCCCTATAAGTCACCACAGACAGGCGAAACTGTCCCTGGTGGTCAAGGAAACTAGCAGACCTCCGGAAAAAAGTACGCAGCCTATTCAACAAAGCGAAATGTACGGGGGTCTGGGAAGAATATAGGAGCTATCTCACTTTATACAATAAGGAGATAAGGTCTGCAAAGCAGGCTAGCTTCAGGAGATTCTGCGAAAATGTTACCTCGACACCAGAGGCGGCCCGGCTGCATAAAGCTCTGGCCAGAGGCACAAACGACGCAGTTGTAGCAATCAAAAGAGGAGATGGGACATTCACGACCAGCGCAGAGGACAGAGCGACGGAGCTTCTGCGGGCGCACTTCCCGGACACGGTTCGGGAAGACCAGTGTCTACCCGTGATCGAACACAGGCCATCCCGCGAGGATTGGAGTATCGCCAAACAGCTTTTTACGGCGGACTCGATCCGGTGGGCAATGACCTCGTTTGAGAGATTCAAGTCTCCGGGAGGGGATGGTATTTTTCCAGCGCTGTTACAACGGGGGGAGCGGCATTTACTGCCTCACCTGATTCGGTTGCTGAGGGAAAGCCTCTCAATGGCGTACATCCCTGAAGTATGGAGGACATCGAAGGTGATCTTCATACCCAAGGTGGGTAAGAAAGACTACTCATTGGCGAAATCCTTCAGGCCAATCAGTCTAACGTCTTTCCTACTAAAAACCATGGAGAAGATCGTGGACCATGAAATAAGGTCGACAGTGCTGAAGAGAGCACCCCTGCATGCGGCTCAGCATGCCTACAGAGCGGGTAGATCCACCAATACTGCTCTGTACCAGATAACCTCTGAAATAGAGAGTTCACTGGAGCATGGGGAGGTGATGCTTTGCGCGTTCTTGGACATCGAAGGTGCCTTTGACAACACGTCTCATAAAAGTGTAGCCAAGGCACTGGAGAAAAGAAATGTGGCAGCACCGGTGCGCAGATGGATCGAAGCCGTATTGCGTACCAGAGTTGCTGAGACCACAGTGGGTGATAAGAGGATTCGTCTAGGCACAACAAGAGGCTGCCCACAGGGAGGTGTGTTATCACCACTGCTATGGAGCCTAGTCGTAGACGACCTGTTAGTACTGCTAACGAACAATGGGATCCGCTGCCAAGGGTATGCGGACGACATTGTAATTATAGCAAAGGGAAAATACGAAGACACTCTCTGTGACCTAATACAAAGAGGTCTAAACCTGGCGAAGATGTGGTGTAAAGAGGTTGAATTGAACATCAATCCCTCCAAGACGACCTTAGTCCCGTTTACGAGACGCAGGTCCTTACCCAGTCTCAGGAATCTTACACTTGGGGGCAGAGAGATAGGAATGACCATTAGTGTCAAATACCTAGGTCTGATGCTAGATTCTGCTTTGCGGTAGAAGCAGCATGTAAACCTGACCCTGGTCAAGGCAACAAAAGCTTTAATGGTGTGCAACCGGCTGGCGGGCAAGTCCTTGGGCTGTAAGCCAAGGATCCTCAGGTGGTTATAGACCATAATAGTGCGACCAATAATCACATACGGGGCGGTGGCCTGGGCCTCAATAGCGTCGCAGACTTCGGTTAAGACCAAGTTATCGAAGCTGCAGCGGCTAGCCTGTGTCTGCATGACGGGCGCAATGCGCACGTGTCCAACGGCAGCACTGGAGGTTCTTACGGAGCTTACCCCGCTTCACTTGGTTATTGGTCAGGTAGCCAAGCACACAATTCTGCAAATAACGGCAGAGGGGTGGGGCAAAGGTAGGGTAATCTCGTCCCAGAGGATGGAAAAGATAAGTGGCGATGTACCATCAGCCCTCCTCCCGAGGGACAGCACTACCAAAACAGTCATCTTCAAGAAGAAGTTTAAGGTCACCCTCGACAGCAAAGACGAGTGGAACGATTCCAATCTCGAACTGATGCTGAGGAATAGTACGCTGAGGTGGTACACCGATGGCTCGAAAATGTAGGAGGGAATCGGTGCGGGGATCGCGGGTCCACGCACTAGGCTCTCCATACCCATGGGAGAGTTCCCAAGTATTTTTCAGACAGAAGTCTTCGCCATAAGTCGGTGTATAGAAGTAAACCTCCAACGCAACTATCGTAATGAGAGAATAGCCATTCTCAGCGACAGTCAAGCGGCGCTAAAAGCGATCTCTTCTTACGAAATCAAATCGCTATTAGTGCAGGAGTGCAGGGAAAGGCTGAACAGCCTTGCAGAACGTTACCAGGTACACCTAATCTGGGTGCCTGGTCACAGAGGTATAGCCGGTAATGAACTGGCAGATGAGCTAGCCCGCTCCGCAGTCTCCACCAAGATGGTGGGACCAGAGCCCTTTATTGGGGTAGGTCCACATACCATAAAGGAGCTACTTCGCAAGGAAGAAGGAGTGGGCAGGGAGGAGTATTGACGGCAAACGCACGGTATGAGACATGCCAAGTTGCTAATGGGAGGATACAATTTGAGTAGGTTCAAGGTTATACTAAACCTCCCCAGGAACAAACTCAGGCTACTGGTCGCATGGTATACCGGTCACTGGAAGCTGAATAGGCACCTGTACAACATGGGCCTATCCTCTTGCGTCAACTGCCGGTTCTGCGACTTGGAGCCTGAAACCCCGGAGCACATGCTGATTGACTGCGCAGCAGTCTGTAGACGCAGGACTAAGGCCCTAGGATCAATGTTTCCGGATAGGGATCGCATAGCCTCACTAGCGCCCGGAAGTCTATTGAACTTCATCAATGCGATGGGGCTAGATGAGTCTATGTAAGTTAGGAGAGGGCACAATAGACCAAAGGTCGCGGTGCATTCCTCATATTGAATCAATCAATCAATCATGCGTGCGGAATTAGCCGAGTAATGAAAGGCAAAAGCGTTAAACAATTTTTTACGAAGACACTCAAATCCCGGAAACTATTTGCCGAAGCAACTTCAAAGTTTCGGAGAATAACTTTTATTTTTCTGTTTGAAAATTTGACATGGATTTTTTGAAATTCACAAGTGGATATAACACCTTAAGGGTTACGCACCCCAATCGAAGCTAAAACCCACTCCCTCTTACCAAGAATTCGCCCATTTGGAAGTAGCTACAACAATAACTTACCCACTCCTCTTACCAAGTATTCGACCATTCGAAAATCGCTACAACAACAACAAATAACTTTTGTGCATGCGGTGGAGATAATAATAAGACAATCAGATTTTGAAATTTCTATTTTGTATTTGATCTTATCTGTTCTAAGTGTAGTAGTAATTATAATTTTACATTGAAATAAGTTATGACTATTAGTAGTCAGAAGAAAAAAAAAAACAAAACGAAAATTATGTATGGTGATGATGAGAGGCAATACCGATGGGCCGCGTTACTTTGTATGAAATGAAGGTATACTATAATGTATATAATTATGTATGTATGTATGTTTATGTGTGTTTACATATATCTATCTGCGGTAATTCAGCAAATAATGAAAATGAACTGAGACATACATGAAATATTTCAAATTAAATATAAATCAATAATTTGGACTAATAATATATGTATAATAGGTAATTGGAAGCAGGAGAGCCCTATACATATTTCTTCCGAGATTTAAGTGAAGTTTGAATTTAAAGCATCTAAATACTCAGATAAAAGAGAAATTATAATTTTTATTTATGTAAAGAACGCAGGGAAGTTAACAATTCATATTAAATAATCAAATAAATAAAGAAGAAGCGCAAATAGCTAAATCTTCTTCGATGTTATCATTTAAAGTAAATGTGAAATTTCTAACAAAATAAGTTATATATTCATTGGCGCTTTCTGTTATGCGCTTTTTATTGGCTCTATCAGCTTCCAAGTTCCCACGAATCGCCAACATGTACAAATATATTTAAAGCATAAATTTTAACTAAATCTTAAATAACTAATTATCCGCGCACTTGAAAACCTACAAAGCGTTTTCAAACTCACACAACAGCGCATTTTTCTTGGAGAGTAATTTATGTAACTACATGTATTAGAAAGTGAAAGCGCGCGGCTAAAACGAGCTAAGTATTACATAAAAATATAGAAATAATATTAATAATAATTACAAATTCAGAAGCAAGATCTTCAAAACTGCTTGGTTCACATTTATCATGCTTTTTTTTTTCTCTTTTTTCGTATCCATTTAACTATATGCATTAGTTTGAGTGAGTGTGTGTGTATGCGTGAATGGCTTTTAAATATTAAATTTGTAGCGTCGGTACTGCCATCACTCAGTCGGTAATACACGAGGGGCTTTAATCTTTGAAGATACCACGCGCTTTGGCTGAAATCTTACGTACGCGTCCACGACTACTAACGCTCACCAACTGTTCGTCGTCATCTTCCTCCGAACTGTCCATATATTCGACATTGCGTGACGGTCGCGGAGCCGCTGTACGCTGTGAAGAGCTCCCGACCACTTCACCTACACCACCGCCACCATCTGCATCACGACGTCGCTTTCGTCCGCCATTGTAATCGTGGGAGCCTTCATCGTCGCTCTGTTCATTGTAACGCGGCCGTTTTAGATTGCGCGAACCGCGCTGTTGGCGACTGTCACGCTGTGCACCATTACGATCGCGTTCGCTGTGTCGTCGTGAACGTGGTCCTGCCTGTTGTCGTTGACGCTGATGTTCGACTTCGTAGTCTTCATCATCATCGTCGCATACAAATGAGTCGTCCGAACGACGCCGGCGATTGGTGCGACGCGCCGGTTTGCCATGATTACGTGTCCGCCGCCCAGATGGTACGTACGATGTTAACGGTTGATTGTCTTCCGAATCATCGGTGGCGTCATCGACATCATCATGTGTACTCGAGCCACCATCGGTACCTTCGTCGGAAGCACCGCTGGCGTTTTCCCCACCACTTCCGTCGGCATCGTTATCATCGTCATCGTCATCTTCGGCAGTTTGCGAATTTTCTTGACTATAACGTGAACGTCCACGCCGTACTGTACGCTGCGGCGAATGTGTAGTCGCCGTTGCTGCTACCGTTCCACCGTTGGTTGCACTCTGCGACGTCGATGTTGGTAACGTACGACGTAGACGTTGATTTTGCATTAGCAGGCTTATGTTCTCTAGTGGATCAGCGCTACTATCTAATTCGTCGGCGTTACGCTGATGACGCGATAGTACACGACGTGTATTGCTGCGTCCGGCGGCTGCCGATGTGGACGGACCTAAAGTTTCCGCGCCCAAATAATTGTGATCGTGCGCTGATAATGTGGAGGTAGTTACGTTTGACGAAGACGTTGTTGATGTGGCGTGTGAGCGGGTCATGTGCGCGTTGCTCATGGCGGCGGCATGCGCTTGCAACCGCGGCGTGGCAGTGTTAGTTGTGCTGCGGGTTGGTGGATAGCTGACAGCTTTAATGAAAAACGAAATTTTATTTAAAAAACATTCAAATGAATAATTTCTTATATATTTTTCTTGTCTATTTACTTACGAGGTATGCGCCCATTAATGGCAGCGCCGGCGCCTTGACTCGAAACGAGTGGTTCATTTTCACTTCCATCTCCATCATCTGAGTCTTCGTCCTCGTCCAGCGGTTCAACGACCGTATTGCGATTGGTGCGCAGCTGACGGACTTGTCCCACCGCTACCGGTACAGCGACGCCGCTATGAGCAGCTCGACTGGTCGAAGGGCCATTTAATGGATTACTATTACTGGCATTGTTGGCCTTAGAAGGTGTTAACTTTGTGGGCGTCGGTGTAGGCAGAATCTGTAAATAGATCGTATATAAATTTCCAATCAGTATATATTAAAATATTGTATTGACCCACCTCCTCTGCATCTTCGCTATCCTCCTCGTCCACTGCTTCCTGTTCTGCGTCTTCTACATCGCTGGTGCGCGCCCACTCCAAGATTGCACGCTTAAAGCTCGACCTGGTTGGACGCGCATTCGCCGCAACTTCGCGCGAGTCTGTATCGGAGTCGGCAATTCGTCCGTTGCGCACCGGCAAATGGTAGCTGTGATCAATTTCTGTGGCGCTACGCCTATTGCTCAGCGTACCCAAACCCAAACCACTTGAATGTGATGAGCTCGTTTGCATGCGCGTATTACGTGATGGACTCTGTTGCAGTAATGCACTGGCGCTGGTCGAGGCATCATTTTCACCTACAGCGTTACTTGTTTGGTTACCACGTTGCGATCGGCCCGATGTGGCGGCACGCTTTTTAGGGGTTGACATTCCTGCCGCCGTATGCCCGGTAATCGTATCTTGTGTGCTCTCATCTGGCTGTGAACTCGTATGATTTGCCATCATATCGGTGTGCTCGTCCTCCGACGACTGCAAACGTCGTCGATTGCCTCTGCGTACATTGCCATTCGTAACGGCGTTATGTCGCGTACCACCATTCGTCATGGCTGTGGTACTTCTCTTACTACTGTGTTCCATATAGTCCTCGTCGCCATCGTCTTCAATGCGATTGCGACGTTTGCGCGTAGCTTGTTGGCGTTTATCTTGTTGTTTTCGACTTGTCTTCTTGGCTGCTTTATTTTTTCGTCCCCGCGTCCGACCACTACTTCGCCTATTACCGCGTCTATCATTGTCTGGCTTATAGCTGTCCTCTGAATCATCTGCATCGCTACGTCGCTTACGTCGCCTTGCTGCGACACGTTTGCCACGCCCCATTTCTTTATCTGACCCTTCGTTGCTATCATTTAAACCAACCTCTGAACTATCATCGCTGTCACTATCATCTTCTGAGGTGGAACTCGAGGCAGTGCTATGCTCATCCGTTACATGTACTTCAGCGTCCTCTTCTTCATCTTCGTCATCATCATCATCCAATTCTTGACTGGCCGCCTTGCGACGTGAGCTGCGCGTTGCCTGTGTCGGTTCGCCGCTGCGCCGCTGTAATGAGGAGGATGAGCTGACGCGGTTCGAACCGGCTGATGTGCTCGCTGCCGTCGGTACAGTGTCACGCTGTAGTCCATTTCTACTGTTCGTAGTTGCACCGCCGACACGACGTTGTCCCGCACGTGACTGAACATTCAAGTGACCCCTACTACTTGGTGCTTCGTCATCGTCGTCGTCGTCATCATCATCATCATCGTCTGTGCTATGCAATTGCCGCGTAGATCGGTGTGTACGGGCACGCTTCGCTGCTTGCGATGGTTGTCGCTTTACAGGGCTGCTACTTGAGCCGCGTCCACCGCTTCCTGAAGTCTTATTCGCACGCCGACGCGCCGCCTTCCAATTACTTATCACCCTCTTTATTTGCGATTCGAAGAGCGCACTCAGACGAAGCGTCATGGCATAGATCTAAAACAAAGAGTATTTATTGATATACAAAGACAATGGTGTGGTTAGGTAAAAGTAAAAGTAAGGTTATGGCGGCCGTATGTTGCGTTGCAGACAGACGGCACAAGCAGCACATAGATGAAGAAGTTTTAAGAGGACGGGAAGAGGATAAGTACAATTGCTAATGTGATTTATGTTGGTGTTTCAAGTGAATTGCAACCTTACCGCTAAACTTTCCTACAATGAGATCGTCATTCATTGCAATGATATTGTTTACATGATTGATTGATTTATTGATTGTTTGATTGATACATGGAAGCATGGTGGGAATGAAGAAAAATGAATTAACAATAGGAACATGATTTTTTATATAAAATTTTGTTTAATGCTATTAATGAAATTCCATCAAATGAACGGAAAGCAGAAAAAAGTATATAAAAATCAGTAAAACAGCAAGGAATAAAGGTAGGAAATGATATTTTATATAATTATTCACAATTTTTTTTCAAAAACATGTCGACAAAACACACGAACGACGCAAAAAATAAACAAATAACCAAGGCAGATTTTTACATAAGAAATTACTACAAACTAATTTTCGTTATGTCGTAGGTAAGCAAAGAATCAATTGAATATTTTACATTGAAATCCACGAAAATAATTATCCATCTAGTTTTATAGGAAAATTATTTAATTATAATATTTTACTCGTAAACTTACGAAAAAATGTTCACTGTTTTCACAGAGAATTTTTAATAAGCAAAACCACATTCTAAGAGCTTAACTTGATCACAATCTAGCTGCCGTAATGGTTTGGTGATGATTCTCTTATAAAGGCGTTAAACCTCTTCACTTCTATATTAAAAGTGTTAAAACTGGGAGAAAAGTGTACCAGGAGAATGTTTTAGAAGGTGTGATAAGGCAGTTAAGCAATACTGACGTTACCACGACAGTCGAAACTACGTAACCGGAACAGACCCAGATTTTTACACGGCCTAGGGCTGTCAACTCGACAGAAATCGTCCTCTGCAACAACAACAACAACAACGATCCTCTCCGATTGAGAGCATTGAAACTCTAGCACACGAAGCAAATGATGACTTAAAAACCAAGATACAGATGATTAGCCATCTGGAAGTCCAGATTAGAAACCAATGGATTGCAGTTTGTGGTTAGAGTTGACGAACATAGCCACTACATTACATTAATAATAATATATTATAGTTTGATTTTATAATGGCCTAAACTTGAAGCAGAACTTAGTAGTAATAAAACAACGAAAGGTTTCCCACGACTGTCGGGTCTACGTAAGCGGAAAGGACCCGGATTTTTTTATCCGGTCAAGGAGTGTCAACAACAAAGTTGGTTTTAAAAAAGGTACATGATATTCGATAGAAGAAAATACACATAAAAAATGCATAATTTTAAAGGCCAATTGATAAAAAAAAAAGTTGGAGGTAAATAAATCAAACCCACTATAATAAAGAAAAAAAAAATAGATACGATGTTGCTATAGGAAAGGATGTTTTGAATGAAATAAATTAAGGTTATGAACGACGATGAAAATTAAAAAAGAAAATAAATACATATTTTTACAGCGTTTTCTAAAAGTTTACAGTAAGAATAAGTAATATTTTAACATATTGTGGTAATTTAGATGATACAACCATTGAGATAAATGAAGTGTAAAAGTTTTGGTGGCAAAACGAAACAAAAAGTGAATAATTAATAAGAAATAATCTGAGAATATGTACTCCGCTTAGTTTTAAAGAAAAAAATAAATAAATGGAATGCAAGCACTAGCAATAAAACAAAATTAAATGGACCGAAACCGCACAAAAGCCAAAAGCAAAGCCTCTTGATCACCAAAGTATGTACAGGCATATTTCATTACTCACTTGTGAACGCTTATTGGTGTTATAATTGCGAGAATTCTGAAATATCAAACGCACATCCTTTGCAAAATCCAAAGGATCTTCGTAATTGCCACCGAGTAAATCCTCTTTAACAGTCCGCAAATCCATTGGTGAGGCAATGATTTCCAAATAGTCGGGGAATTCAAGTGTATCTACGGGCTCACGGAAGGGCACCGAGTCATTACGCTGCCACATTAAATCCAATAATTGTCGACATTCCGTACGCCAATCACCATCTGAACGTATGCGACTGGACCTGTAAATATTTGCAACTCGTATGAAACCAATCAGCGCTAAAGAACTGCAATGGTGTGTACATACCTGCGTGTCGCTGATATCTTTTGACGTGCTGCAGCCGATGTTGAAGGGCCGGTGCTTGTCGAAGGCACCACATCCGACTCATTATCGTTTTCAGTTTCTGATGAATGATAAACGTCAACTAATTGATGATAAACAGCTGCAACATCTATATCGTTGGGCTCCCTAAAGGCGTAAAAAATTATTCATTAAATATCAAAAAAAAAAAACCAAAAGCATAAAATAGTTTTAAAACTTTTCGATTACTCACCTTATTACGCGCAAACAAAGATCCGTTATAATGCGAGCATGTTTCACAATATTAGTATGTGAACGATTATACTTCTCTGCATTTGTAGCAAGGTAGCGTACATCGAATTGAGCTGAAGTAATGCGCCGGTAGAAGTGATTTTCGAAACGTGACTTTATCGTTGTCAAGTCAATTGGATACTCAATCAGATAGGCGTAATCAGGATATACATTCAAATCAACCGGTGCCAAAAAATGTTCGGCAATCGATAAGCGCATAACCTAAAAATTTCGTTTGCATATTTGTTTTTTTTTTTTCAATTTGCTGCATGGCTTCTTCCTTACCTGTTCTAAGCCGTTTATGATGCGCCTACAAGAACCGTCACGATCACCGCGATGCCATTCTTCCGATTTCGGTTGATACAATGTGGCACGTATCTCTTCTTGCAATACGGGCACCGCTCCACCCACCTCATCGGGTAGACGATTCTCATCAATCGGTTCCATATCCCATGGGCTCATGTACTCGTATTCGCCATTATCCCAACGCACGCGGAAACACATAAAATACGAATCGGGAAAGTCCGTTGAAAGTGCATAACGTGATTCGATTTGCCCCATCCACCAGCCATCACCAATCATACAACGAAAGCGATCACCAACACTCCAATTACGCTGCACTGCCAAATCGAAAGTTTGTCGCAAGACCAAGAAGTCGAGCACGTCCGGCATGTCATGGTATTTGATTTTGAAAGATGTGCCTGTCATATTGCCATCATCATCAATCATTGCCAATTTGAGACAGCACAAACGTGGTGGGCGTATTTCATATTTGATACCTATTACACGTACGTATTCGCGGTCGCGTAGAGTTCGGAAGTTCCACGGCTCCGAGCTGTGAGTCAGCTTGTATACTTTTTTGAGACGAACTGCTTCCAGATAACGTTGATGCCCTTGACGAAAATACACCACTTCATCACCCATTTGCGGATAGTAAGGTGCCTTACGAGGTATCACTTCGGACAACCACTCGGCTGGCCTATACAATTCAGGTATTTCACCATTCGGTGTTGGAGGTGGTATAACAACACGTTTGTTTCGCCTAGAAGATTTTGCCGCTGCACCGGCAGATGTCGTGGCTTGCTCTGTAGTCTCGTCACTGCTATCGTCGCTAAATGTACGTCTTCTCGACAATGGTTTACGTTTTGAACGTTTTGGTGGCTCCAAATTCGGACCAGGGGTATCGGCTACCCAATCGGAATAATCAGAACTTTCGGTGTCCGAATCATCCGATGACTCTTCTAGGTTTTCTTCTACATTTGAGTAGCTAGTATCGCCCGATGATGAATTGCTCTCCTCATCCTCCTCCTCTTCTTCTGGAGGCGGTGGCGCATCTAGTTCTTCTTGATCGCGCACAGCGCGCGTACGATAAGCCGGCTGTGATTGACCGCTTTGTCCTTGCCGACGGCGTGAACGAACTGCACCGCCTGCACCGTTATTTCCGCGTGTATTACGTTGCCGATTGGCACTGGATTGTGCGCTTGCCACGTTCCCAGTGTTAATCATTATTGGTCGCCTGCGCATCTCACGTTTATACTCCTGCAGCTCAAACTGTCCTGCTGCGTACACAGTTTGCTTTAGATTTTGCAGTTGTTGGTATTTCATAGGACGCACATAGATGCGGCGAAAGTATTTAATCTGTGATGGCTGTGCGGGCTGATCAACTGTCGGTATCAATTGATGTTCACCTGATGTTCGAACGCTACTGGTTCTCTGTCGAGTAGTGTTATTCGTATCAAGTTGACGTCCTGGCATATCATCGAAACTATAGCGTGAATTTCCAACAGCACCAGCTGCAGAACGATTACTTGATGGGCGGTTGTTAGAGTCGGGTGCTTGATCTTGTCCTTGCCGATTTGCAAGTGCCTCTATAAGGCGATCCAGTTGTGAGTGATTAGCTGGTAGATTGTTTCCAACTGCCATTGCAGGCGGCACTGGAGCAGTACCTTGGCGATTAGCCAATACCGCAATTAGGCGATCAATGTGTAAGAAGTTGCCAGCTGTACCATTGATATTGGGAACAATAACGGTACCATCATCACCAACTGTTAATATTTGTCTCAATTGCTCGCGGGTACAATTTTCACGGCCAGGTACAAAACGTTGATACTGTACGGGATAGGGGTTACCTTCCGAATTCACGAGAAAAGGTGGAGGCATCAGATGTGGCATTACTTGTGTTTGTTCATCAACCACATATTGAGAAGCGTCACGCATTAAAGGGCGATAGTCCGTATGAAAAAATAGTTCATTTGGAAGCTAAATTTAAAAGCATAATGAAAATTTATTTTTATTATATTTGTGACATATTAAATAAATTATATGTATTATACGTACTATTTTGTATTTATCTGGGCCAATTCCAAGACCATATATAAGTAGATGACCATGCGAATCAGTAGCCGCAAACATTGTGCCATCTGGCGACCATTTTGCATCGAATACGCCACCATGACCCTGCCCGTCTATATCGTTCATAAACTCGGCTATAGAAACTCCGTTTTCAACATCCCATAGAAACACCTGCCCGTCATGTCCTGCGGAAAGCAGCACATGCTCATCTTTCGGATTTGATTCCAGTACGTATAGTTCATCTTTGTGGCCGCGCAATACCCGGTGCAATTTACCAGTTTTAGAATGCCAAATTTTTATCTTTAAATATTAAAATGCATCGGTATATATATGGCATATATGCAAGCAATTTCATTTAACTCACTGTAAAGTCGTTCACGGCAGTAATGACATATTTATCCGAGCAATCCCAAGCAACCATAGTAACTTTTAATTTCTTTCCTTCTTCCGGTGGAGGGCAGCTACATTTGGGTTTTTACATTTTATCAATGAGAAACTTTCAGTATAATTATATACTCACCTCGGCAATCGCTCAGTCATACAAAGTTTTGTGCTCTTCCATTGCTGTGATTCGAAATTCCAAATATGTGCCGTACCATCTTTACTGCCGGATATGAAGCGTAAACCACGATGCGACCATTGAACCGAATCTACGGCATCAGTGTAAGCCTCCGATTCGAGTATACGTTTGGGTCCATCTTCCGACATTATATATACCCTTACGTGATGATCTGCTGAACCAGCTGCAAGGAAAATGCCACCTGGCGAAAAGGTAGTACACATCATTTGTGCTTGTCCCGGTCGTAGCTTTTCATGATATTGTATTGGCTTGGGTGCAAACGTAATTTTCTGACCGCGCGGTGTCGAATATTGCCAGAATGCAATTGAACCATCTGTACTTGTGGTCACAAGGTATTTTAAATCACCCCGCGGTGAGGGGCAAAAATTTACGGATGTTATCATGCCAGTGTGACCCGAAAGTACGGCTATAGGCGAAGTAGTTTGCATATCCCAAACACGCAATATACGATCCAATGAACCAGCTGCCAACATTGTATTATCAAGGTTAATAGCAATGTCCGTTATTTCTGCAGAAGCCCCACGCAACGTAGCTAACAAACGACCATCCATTGCTGACCATATTTTTATAAGTAAATCATCAGCACCCTAAATAGGAAAAAAAATATTATTTATGGATCACGTTTTGTGTTTTTATAGTTACCGTTATAATATAACGTCCAGTGCGATCAAAGAGCACACAATAGACGGATGACAAATGTCCCACTGTCCGTTTAAGTAATTTGGTTTTGCCATATAAACTGATGGGTACCAAAAATTTCCGACGCACTGGTCCTCCATACTCGCGTCCAATTAGTACTTTCTCTAAATTAATGAAAAAACAATACATAATATAAGTTGGCTCATATATTTTTTCTTTTACTTACGCAAATTGTGTATAGGTTTTGTTACCGACGAATCTGGCAGTGATACACCATGTAAACGTGTGCAATAATCTAGCAAGGACCGGGATCGATATATGCTCTCTTCGGTCCTTAGTAAACTCTGACGACCAGTACCAAGTAAGGATACTATACCCAATACTGCAGGAGGTAGATCTTTGTCTAGTATTGGTCCTATGCGACAACATATTTCTAAAAGATGATTTGGTCCAACATGTGCATATTTTTGCTCCTAAAATATATATTTATATTTTAAATCACAAAATATTAAGCTTGCAGTAACAAAATAACGTATGAGAATTGCACCATACGTCAAAATTAAAAATAAATACGAAGACGGACAAAGCATAAAAGGAGATGAAAAGCGCAATATCCACCACGGCTCCGATAGAACTGTTATCTCTTTTTAAGCACTATATTTAATAAGATTACTGCGTATACTGATTATATACTGTTTTCTCTTTTTATGAAGTGAAAATCATCACTATAGAAGATTTGAGTAAAAGAGACAACCGTCAAGACCCTAGTCAAAATGTCTGCCAACATCGTATGCAGCGACGAATGCTGCAAGATGTTTAGCTATACATATCTACATGTTACTTGGTATTATATTTTTCAATTTCGAAAACTTTTAGTTGCTACTTTTAATAAAATTATAATCATTTCTTTAAAATTTTAAACGGAATCAAATATTCTAGTTATTTACAGAACTTCTCGTTGAAATAGTGAAATGTCAAAAATTATTTAAAAATTAAAATTTTCATTTTATTTAAATTAATTCACATTACTTAGTCCCAAGAACTTTAATTATTTAGATTTTTAATTTTTGTAGAATATCAAAACAATCAATAAACATTTTCAACCCCTCATTAACGTACGAAACAACATGGCGGAGCAGCGTGCCAACAATGGTAGTCATTGTTACTACATCTGTATTTTACTCAAAAAATAATGTGCAACCATTATTTAAGAATTTAACACACCTTTTTTTGAAATAAATAACTTCGATATAACTCAATGGAACTTTTATCTCGAGAACAAAGAGCTTATTTTAAGTGTAAGGCACGTACAGTGGGACAAATTGCATATAATACAGCTACATTTTAGTTTTGTTTAATATATATTTTTTATTATTAAATAATTATAGAAAAGTAAACAATTCAAAGTTAAATTTGGGTTCTAAAGTGTTAATTAATTTTTTTTTTTGAAATTTGAAAAATTGAAACGCAATTGTTACCTTTGAACTATTCGGCCCACTGTTCTCAAATTTTTTTGTTTATAAAGAATAAAATGTACGTATCGTATATTTTACACTCACCAATTCCGCAAAGCTTTGCTCGTGTTCATGACCTAGCCAATCCGTCCGTCTTGGTAAAACCTTGAAAAATGTAGAAAAAAAAGTCAAATATTGTTTAGGCATTTCTTACTATAATTAAAAATAATTAATTTTTTTTTACTTGTACAATTTTTTCAGCCTTTCTAAGAAAGCCGCAAATTAGTTGCACCGAAAATTGGCAAATAGTAAGAAATTAAAGAACAAAACAAAAACGAAAACATAAACAATGATATTCGCTCAAAAGGTAAAGGGAATTTGGTTGAAATATCCAAATTTTAAAGAACTATAATTAATCTTTTAAAAAATTAATATTTCACAAATTTATTTTATTTACTCCCATCGCAATACCGAAATATTGTGTTGGAGCGATCCAAGGATTTCATAAACATTTCCCTGTATACATATATGTATGTATTTGGCAAGAAAGACTTTAGCACGTTCATTTACTCAAAATCACCTGCACTGGATATAGTCAGAATGCACAAGTATATCATTTGAAAGTGTAATTTTCTTATTAAGGCTTTTTACTAAATTATTCACAAATTCAGATTTAGTATAGCCGTAGTACAAATGGCAATAGGTACAAGTATTCCAGGAAAGAGCGTCGTTCTGACTTCCATAAAAATGTAAACGTAGAAGCAAGTAAGTTTGTTTACAAATAAAATGCTTGTTTTTACTACTATGTCCACTGCTTCTCATATATACATTTTTTATAATTGCAAATAATAAACATACTTACTTTCTTCTGTTCCAACTCACGCACAAGAACCTGAAGATTATATGAAAAAATTTAATTAAATTTATGCTTTATTATAAATTATATTGCACATAATTCGTTTACAATCAACTCTTACCTCAGCAGTTTCACGGAGCGGACCCGAAGCCAAGAACTTGGATATGAGAAAATATAGCTCTGTAAGAAGAAAATAATTTACTTAATAACAAAATTATGTTTTTTACTATATATGAAGTTGTTTAAAAAATATATTTATTAATTTCACTTTACAAAGTGGATGACAATCTCTTCCTTGTTCCACTGTTCTTTAACACCGTCGGCCAATACATTTATTGGTTTGCAATTTTTTCACGTAAAATTGACATAACTTACCTGGAGTTACAATTCTCTCCGCTACCAGTTGTTTGTTATTTTCCATTTTTAAACATTTATTTAATTAAATGCCACATTGATTTACTTTTATAGTTATTTTTTTTTGCATAAATAAAAATTATTTCCCCAGTCAATACGTTCAAGCGAATGAAAAATTTCTTCTTCTGCTGCAGCAATCTTCGTCGCCTCATATTCTTGTCGTCTATCTTTTTTCGCGGTGATTCGTGCCTCGCTCGTTTGCCTGGTCGAGTGGTGAAATTGTTGAGTCCGCTTTGACAAATTTTCAAGACGAACGAAAGAGACAACTACCTTTTATATCATTGTAATATGAATTATATTGTTAAATATAGGAATTATTTTTCTGTGTATCATGAGCAAATTGTCTCATTCTAAAATATTAAATACAGTTATATTTTGTTTAAGTTTATAAAAGCGATAGTATAATGATATATTTAGCTGCAATATTTGATTGCTAAAAAAACATATCTGGTTTTACCATGTACATATGTCAGCTGACATCAAGAATGATAAAAATATAGCTTACGACAATTTCTCTTCATTACTTTATTTGGTATCGGTTTGACAGTTTGAAATTAAGAATAATAATAAAATTAATATTCAAATAATCAATTAAACTTCTTTAATTTTAGCATTAACTTCAATTCTATCATAAATATGTTTATTGACAATAAAACCAACTGCTGCTGGAAAACTTGCAATCGCATCACCTAATATATAATTATTTTGCCGATATGCTAGAGATAGTTACTTAAAGATGAGCTAATTATTTTTCTGAAACAATCTTCTACTTCTCTCCCTGAAACCTTTTGATTATAATTAATTATAATAAGTTTATTTCACGAATTTACAAGTATTTTCTTCTTTAATTTAAAATGTTCTTACAAGTTTGACACTTTCTACATTGGTTCTTATGACGTCACATGTGACAGTATTGTTTCTGTCATTCATAAGCTGATATAATTGATTGAGTATGACACGGTGGATTACACAAAAGTTTTCAGCTATATTTCTTATTATTGTTAGGAATGCGTGTTATTGAAGTTGTGTTATAGGGAAAGGAATAAAAGAAAACTAACTGAGATAATGTGGATTTCAGACTATAAGTACAAATGGCACGAAATACTAGCCATGAAAATTATGGGCTCCGGTGGTTATATACCACGACACATTGCATTTGTAATGGACGGTAATCGCCGATATGCAAAATCTCAACATTTGCGCAACATAGAAGGACATTCGCATGGATTTGATAAGTTGTCAAAATGTTTACGTTGGTGCTTGGATATAGGAATAAAGGAAGTAACCGCTTTTGCATTTAGCATCGAAAACTTCAAAAGATCTGATGAAGAAGTGAAGGATTTGTTGGATTTGGCGAGAGAAAAATTCCTAAATATAATAAATGATGAAGCAAAATTGAATGAACATGGAGTACGTATATTGGTAATTGGAAATTTCAATTTGTTGCCTGTGGATTTGCAGAAGTTAATTGCAAAAGCTATGACAATTACCGAGCACAATGATAAACTATTCCTTAATATAGCCTTCTCATACACGTCGAGAGATGAAATGACACAGTCTGTTGAAACTATACTTAAACTGGGGGACGAACTACAACCAGAAAATATCAACGAGCGCCTAATTGAAGAATGTCTGTATACAAGACATTCTCCACCACCAGATTTGCTTTTTCGAACATCCGGCGAAACGCGTATAAGCGATTTTATGATGTGGCAGGTAGGCTAATCTTTGATTTACGAGGTCCTATTTTTAGCATATATGTAACTATATATATACATATACATATATATTTCTTTAGCTTTCGACGACAGTTATTTACTTCACAAATATTTTTTGGCCAGAAATAACGCTTTGGAATTTTCTAAGTGGTATATTTGCATATCAACGAGGAAGTATACGTTTAGAAGCATTTAAACGACAAAAACGACTGGAGCATGCACAACAGGCAAAAAACTGCAATTACTACTCTGACCGTGTACAACTTTTTTTGCGTACAGTAGATAGTTACAGAAAAAGAGTACTTTTAAGTTTATCTACAAGTAATTAACTTTATAGAAATTGATTACGAGTTCAATGTTGAAAGTACTATTAAAAATAAATACGCTAATTCTAAACTTTGATATTTTTATTGTTGTTAACACCGAAGCTATAATACTCTTCAGAGGTCAGTTTGTATGGCAGCTATATACTATGGTAGTCCGATCTATATAATTTCCACAGAGATTGTGCCGTTGTCTTGGATAATAATATATGTAAAACTTCGAAAATATATCTTGTCAAATGCAAATGTATAAACAAGGACATGCATTTCAGTATTGAGTTTTTGTGGCAGCTAAATGTTATATAGTGAAGTAATTTCGAGCAATGGTGCCAAATTGGCAATCCTTACCCGGGTACAAATCCGTGTCCGTTCCAGTTACTTAGACCCGACTGTGATGGGAACGTTGGTTCTGACAAATGAGTAACTTCTTGGAGAACACGTGTTCATAATTTCTGATCGAAATCTCAAAAACGACTCAACTAGTCATGCTGTTCATATATGTACATACATATGTATATATGTACATTTCTCCGACATTTTATTCTGGGTGTTACAAGCTACATTGCAAATTTAATATACCTTATTCAGCGTCGAATAAAGACTATATTGTGTTCTGCTCTTTAAAAGCAACACAAATTCAGTTATATATCTAAGTTCCCAATCCCAAAGAAGTGATACCAAGTAGCCAATATCGAAATAAAAATTTGAAAATTTGTTTCCAGAAATTCATTACCTCCTTGATAATATACTTACATATTTTCCAAAAACTAAGCAAATAACATATTGCATTGTTTTTTTTGGGTTATATATAGATTTTATACATTATTTTCAATACGGTTGTTTGCTGAAATAATATTTTTCATTTGAAAAGCAAAAAACCAAAATTAAACCGAAAATAGTCATATTGTAGATTCACAATAGAATGCTATATTTTATAGAATGGGTAATATACAATTATTAGCATAACCTTTTAATGCTATTTTTGAATTTAAGCAAAAGGAAAAAAATGATAGCTTGAAGAAACTACTAATTTCTATCTAACGTTTTAATGTAAACAATTATGTAAATTGTTAGGAATCCATTTTTCAATATTTCTATTATTCTCTGAGGTGTCATAAAAGGGTTAACTATAAAATTATAGAAGCTAAGAAAAAACGGGACAGCTAGTGAGTACCACTTATTCAGTCAAGCATCTCTCTTATGCGCATATGCACTAATTGCAAATATTCATGGCTGCATTTATTCTATTCCTCTTTAACTGATGGTAACGAGCGAAACGCTGGTTAACAAAGCACAAAGTACAAAACGAAAGGTAGCGAGTATGTTCACAAACGAGTGCGCATTTTCTGAGAGCAATCATTCTGTAGTGAACTTCATTGAGTACCTCGTGCGTCTAAATTTACGTTGTTTTGATTCAAATTAAATAAATTATTATATAGTGTTTGCGAATTTCCGACAGTATTAAGTAAATGTGAGATGATGGATAGATTTCCTAGAATATGGCGTGATTAAGAAAAACTGAACGCTTTAATTTGCGATGGCCTAAGTTAAGGATAGGCGTTTGCTTGTCATATATTTTAATTCGTGAACAATAAAATAATATACACATCATAAGTGTATAACTATAAATTTATTTGCTTAAGTGCAAAGCTAAACATTTATAATATGAGCAAGAAATGTGCAGGTAAAAATTTCGCGAAAAATATAAATGCAAAAAATTACCACCACAGCAAAACGCCATTAGTGCCGCTTTTCTAGAGTTGCCAACACCACAAGTTAACCATTACGATGATTTGGAACGCAAAGGTATTAAAATGAAATTGCTTTAAAAATTTAAATTTTTTAAAGAAAATTTTGCACAACTGCTTAAAATAAAAACCAATTCCATGTATTGCTGCACGCTCGCATAAAAACTTTAACGTAGTTAAAGTTTTGCTAAATTTTGGCAATACTGTTTGTCTACTATGAATGAACGAGTGGCGAGTGAGAGTTCTTTGGATTAGCAAATACGTGCTTTGGGTCGGTCACTCGTTGTTTTCTGAAATAGTGTGTGTGCGCTTGCGGGAACGAAGAATGCGTACAAAATTCACGGCATCAGTGACAGTGAAATAGCGAGTAGATGGAAGAGCATGGAAGAATGGAGAAAAGTGCACGGAATATTTGACAAATTAATATTTAATTTACCTACAGTTTAGTGAAAAGGAAGATTTTTATACAATTGAAGTGAATGTGAAATGAATAATACAATCGATTTGATAAAAATGAAAAAGTAATTCGATTTGGTGGAAAATGGTATTTTTTAATTGCTTTTGTTTATATCTTTTTTTTGTGGATTCAGTTTTGTGTGGTCGGGCTCTTTCGGTCGCTTGTTGGTCGATCGTGTCGGTTACGTTTTGGTTACGTCGGTTTTGTACGTTGGGATTTTTAGTGGTATGTTTGGTGGTATGACAGTGTTGTATTAAAGTAGGGTAGGCCAAATTTATTTATTATAATTTCCAAAGAAGTATTTTCGATGACACTGAATATATATAGTTTGAAATAACTTATAATTTTTTTTTATTATATATTTAACTAATCAAGCACATTTGTTCGTTTTTTAAATATTTGTTAGCAAAACATTAATTTTTACCATACTTAATATATTTTTGCATTTATTATTTGCATTAGCAATACTGATGTGGACTTCTTATATTCGCGCTACACATGTAATAACTAGTTTTAAACATAAATAATTAAATTTCAGCGATTGTCAGATAAATTGTATTCGAAAACTTTTAGTAGAATCTTTTTGAAGAGTGTATGAAATGTACTAGTTTAAAGCCAATGCAACCCTACTGCGGATTGAGCGTTTTTTTTTTTTTTTTTGTTGGTTCGTTTGGTTAGTGTATGTGCGGTTTGCGTTTCCGACTGTGGTTGATGGTTTCGTGCGGGTGTATGTGTTTGCTTGTGGTGGCGCTGCGACTCGTTACCTACAACAATCTGCTCGCTACTCGTCGGTTCCCACCACACGCATAACACCGTCGCGGGCGCCTTGACTGGCTGTGGCTGTGCTACATAGTGGTTACGTGTATGTTGCTTTGTGTGCATAATTCTACGTATCGAAAAGACATGTAAAAGAAAATACGGAAAAAACCAACGAGCGAGCGAGCAAAAGTAGAAAAAGTTGTGCAAAATAATAAAAATTCTTTTAAATATAAAGAAATTGTTAAAAAATTAATAAAAATTATTTCATATTGTTCTTAAAGGTCCCATGGAACGTAACTAAATAAATTTTATTATAAACTCAAGCTAAAATACTTAAAAAATCTCAATGAAAAAACTGAGCAAATAAAGTTTTCTCAGTAAGGAAGCGCAAGCACCCCATAGTGCAAGAAAGTGTGCAAGACAAGACGGCAAAAGGAAAGAAGGAAGGCGCAGGGTGCTTCAGGGCTAGAAAGCGTAAAGAAGCCTATAAGTCCAACTTGCTGGACGAACGATTACATTATAAACGTTCCAACACTTGTGAATCAATTACTGTGGAATAAACAATTTTAGATGAAATTTAATGGTTAAATCGTGGAAAAAGTGGCGGAGTCTCCGGTTCAAACCATAGTTAATCAACAGTGGTAGTGGTGTAAGGTGTGTGCATCCGGCTTTAAAGTTTATTCAATATACTAAACGGAGTAATATCATACATTCGCTAGAAAACGACAAGTGGTTCAACTAAATAATAATTTAACAATATATTATAAATCTGCACTTCAAAGTTTTTGGTAAGCGGGAAATTTACAGCACAATTGAATCTGCTCTCTACCGCAAAAGCCGCAACAGTAGAGCAAGAGTAACAGCAGCAGTTGTGTGGTGTAGTGCGCAAAATGTATCCTGCACCGGTGCGTCATCCCTCGGCGGGGGTAAGTGCACAAGTGCCATTACGGCACTATTTATTTTAAATTTTATAATACCATCATTAAAAAAAAATACTAATACAAAAATTTTATTTTTCATGTATCAACAAAAACACAATTGTAACAACGTATGTGTAAATTATTAAAATTTAAACAATACATAGGGACCACCACCTCAGGGTCCACTAAAATTTACAATCGTTGACACACTAGAACGAATTAAGGAGGAGTTCAACTTTCTGCAGGCACAATATCATACGTAAGTATTTTTAAAATATTTTGTAAAGTTTTTAGTGCGGAAAAACTACCAACTACTAATCTACTAGAACTTTAATTCCATTATAAAAATTTTTAATCCAACTGATATGCCATATCTTTTTGTTTGGTAATAACACATTGAGAGCATATTTCATCGTTCCCGAATTAATCAAAGAATTCTCTTTTACTTAAACTTTTCTCCAAGAATCTTCATTTACTAGTTTGACATGCATGTTAATCGAAATTCATATACACATTTGTTTGTATAAACTTAAGCATAATTTTTTATTACTTTATTAGGTTCATACATAAACATCTGATTAATCAGCTAAATTTTAAAATAAATCTTATCTTTAAATGTTTATACATATATGTATATGCAAGTATGTATGTACATATGTATATCTTTCGAAGAAAATTTAAAAACTGAATGAATTTTATGTCTCAACGTAATCTTATCTTTTAGTAAGCTGAGCATACCATATATAAAACTTATTCCATGTAACCATTTGCATATAAATTCATACTTGGATGATGCGAAAGCCATCCCAATATGCAATTTATAGAAACCTAATGAACCTTAAAATGGAATTATGCAGAATTGTCTTCACTTTTAGTGTTTCAAATTACTTTTGTTTTATATTTTTTTTATACGTCGGAGATCCTGTAAAATTTATATATAAATCATCAGTATGACAAGCGGAGCTCATTTAGCTATGCTGTATGTGTCGAAACCGCAGGATATCGATTACTTTTTTTTCTCGACCATATCTTCTGAAAATTGGAATAACTTATTGTCCAAGGAAAAACTAATGCTATCTAAATTAAATTTTCAGTTCGGATACTATAGCATATAGCTGCCATGCAAACTGAACGATCGAAATAAAATTTTTGTAAGAAAAACGTGTTAATTTGACAGCTATCTTCACGAAATTTGGCATGGATTATTGTCCAAATCTGTATTACAATCTCCGAAATTCTTTATATCAGACCAGTACAGCTGACATATCGCACTTGTTACGTTAAAGTGTAACAACTCAAAATTTCCAAATTTTAGTTTTTTGCAAGAAAATAATGTGCAGTGTCACCTCTACCCACTGTAAAAATCGTTCAGTGATTTGTCTAGTCTTTCGTTAAAAAAAACCGTTATGACTCTCTCTTTGTTTTCAGAATGACTTCTTTCGACTCAACAGTTTTTCGTCTCTACTGAAAATGTTCAAATTTTGAGTTGTTACACTTTAACGTAACAAGTGCGATATAAAACTTTTATTTTAACAATTTCAAATCATAATTTTGCGGTAGAAATATCAAGCTGTCAAAATTGTTGGAAACTACAAATTCTTGGCTCACTCCCGCCTTTTCTTACTCAACACTTGATCTTTGGTTCATGAAAACATGTGTTGTTGGTACCGATAATGTATTAATAAAAAAACTATAATGTTTAGATAAACGCTCACGCCTATGTACATGTGCACATATTTACAATTCGATATTTAACAGTGGGTCTCGGGAGCCATATATTAAAACGGATCGTTCACGCATCTTACGCATATCTGTAACCAAAGATAACCTGGATTTTTATCCGATTAAAGACGGTCTACTCGGTAGGCTCTAAAATTATTTCCGCTATGTACATACATATAACTTATACCGCTACCGCAACAACATTTATGATATGAATGAGAGTAGTAGTTCATCTAATTGTTCAATTGTTTTGATGAATGAAAGTATTTAAAGGATGGTGAAATTTAAATTTTCACACTTGCATAACTGCATTACTACAGAAATAATATTAAATAAGATAAAACATTATTTAGAAACATAGTACGGTTGTTGTTGTTGCAGCGGCAGAAAACTATCTGAAATAATTTCGAGGAATGGTGGCGGATTGACACTGTCATCCTGCTTACTCTAAAACAGTTTAAGATTTTTATTCTAAAAACATTACATAAGTATAGTTGTTGCCAGCGTGTTTTTGTTATTCTTTTCGGAAAATTTTTTTAAAATTATTTTATATTTTGATAAATATTTTTTAATCTCTTTATTACTAAAAACAATGTTAGTTTTTTTTTGTAAATTTTTTTTCATAAATTAAAAAAAAATTGTTTTTATGTAAAAAATATTCGTGTATATACATACATACATACATATTTAATATTTTCTTTTTATATATTTTTTTATTATTATTTATATTAATATTTTTTATTTTTCTCCTTTTATATATATTTTATATTACTATTATTTTAAAAAAAATTTTTCGTATATTTTGTTCGTTGTTTAATTTTCATTTGATTTTTTATATATTTATCTTATTTTTTTTTTATAATATCAACAAAAAATACTTTTCAAATCAAACTTTTTAATTCTATTTATTTTCGAGTTTGTTTCACTGTTTCGTACAACACCCCCTACTTCACCCCCTTTCAATTTACTCCTTAATCGCTTTAGCAAGCACCGAAAAACGTTCACTTCACGCTTTTGCGCACGTTGCTCCTCCAAAATAGCACGGCAGTAGCAGTAAGACAAGAACAACAATAACAAAAAACTACGGCAACAACAACTATACTTCACTCCATATTCGACACTCGTGTCATTGTTTTTCTTATTGTTGTTGCATTTAGCAGTTTTATATTCACATATGTACATACTCATGCACATTTGTATATTTGTATTCTGTGTTTATTTTCTTTTTATGTTTTGGTTTTTGTGTGCGGCCGCTTCACGCGAAGTATAGGCAAACAAAACGAACTCAGAGGCAGGCAGTCAAGCGGACAAGTACGAGGTAGACCAGACCTGACTGATAGACAGTAGCATAGTCAGCATCTGAAAACCGGTTCCCCTCGTGTTCTGCTTAACGTTTTTTTTTAATACTTCTGTTGTTATTCACACTCGATATTTTGCTCTTGTTGTTAAATACAACAAATGGACGGACAAATATTTGGATGGCTGAATACCTACATATGTTTGTTGTAGGTACATATGAAATGGTTTGGCCAAGTGACTGACAAGCAAGCTGGATGCTGCTCATGAGTTCGATTTGTTGGTATGTTGTAGTAGGATGTGTATAAATGTGTATATGTATATGTTTGTGTGTAGGTTAAACATCTACCCTACCCTACTTGATCAGATCTTTTCTCGAGGTAACCGAATAAGGTTTTAGGACTGCTGCTGCGCTACACGCTGTCGATTGTTATAATTGTATTTTTTTTTTTTGGTAGTGCATAGTTAGGCATGCGTATGTGAGTGTAAAGGTGTGTTTTTTTGCCATTGCGTGCGTTTGCACAAAATCATCGCCAGGGGAATTGCCAAGAGAAAATAATATATTGAGCAGTTGAATGCAATAAAAAGTGCAAGCATGAGAGGATCATGTAATTAGGCTTTAGAATGGTGTAGGTTGTTCCGTAAGTGTCAGCGATGTAAAAATCGTCTTTGATTGGAAATCGATCCTACCACTCAGGTACCAGCTACCTTCTTTGATTTGAAAGAGATTGAATGATTTCAGGTTAACTTAACCTTTCGGATTACTTTATCCAGCTAACTTCGAACTAGTCTTTTGTTTTGATATAAAAGTTTTTTTTTTCGAGTTTATATGTACATATGTACATAAATTTGGTAATAATCTGGTGCTTACTTATTACAAAGGTTATTAAAAAGTGAAACAACACTTTTCTTTAGCCGGTTAATTATTGTCACACTAAGAACTGTTTGTAACCAAAAGCGGTCATGGTCATGATGACGGAATAAATCAAATAACTTAATAACGCTTTTTAAATAGTAAACACTACAATCGCGAAGGAAATTGTTTAGACCGGACCACTATACATATACACGATCTGACCGATCAAAATTCAGTCTTTGTATGAAAATTGTTGTTGAAGGGTTTGCGAAGTTATAGTTTTTTATTGTTATATATACTAAATTTAATCTCTTTTTGGCGCGTATTTTCGCTGCGAAGCCATTTCGGTTATTTGATTTTATCCTTTTGTTTGCTCTTTCTTTTGAACCTCAGCTTACTTTGAGTCTTTTGTATTGCTTCTTTGAATATGCTTCGGTGCTTTAATTATACCACTTGCTTTGACGTAATTAATTGCCTTAATTAATCTTTTTCTCTACAGTTCGAACGATTTCTTTAGCCCCGGCTTGATATGTCTTTGATTGGCTTCTACTGGTTACTCCTGACAATACTAATTCGCTTTTACGTTTCTTTAATTTCAGATTAAAACTGGAGTGCGAAAAACTTGCCAATGAAAAAACAGAAATGCAGCGCCATTATGTTATGGTAATTTTCTATCTATATCTAATTCACTATTATAATTTTTTTTTTATTAATTTTAATATCTTTTGCAACTCTTCTTTCAGTACTACGAAATGTCATATGGCCTTAATGTTGAAATGCACAAACAGGTAATTTCCTTTTATACAAATACGAATGAAAAATAAAACATTGATTACAATAACAACAAATACGCACAACTCATTCAATAAACACGTCCCTCACCACTAACAAATACAGTTGCCAAAGTCGGCATAGCGGACAAGTTGTCGATTGTATCAGGCAACACGAGTGCCTGAATGGTGCACTCCTGTCGGCGCTTGAAATTGTACACACAACTACACACTTTTTTTTAGCTGCAAACGCCCCTACTCACAGAGCTTGACACATAAACACACATACATACAATGTATTTTGTTCGTTTTTCGTCTGACAATTTGTTCTAATTCTTTTTCAATTTACTTTCTTTACATTGTGCGCTTCCGCTTGAACAAAAAAAAAAAACACTAAAAAAAAACAAATATATCAACTGCAACATACACTGCTTCATCAACGAACGTGATGTGTTTGCGCAACCATCCTCTGCTCTTCATCATTTCTTATGCTTGCGTGTGCAGACGGAAATCGCCAAACGTTTAAATACCTTGATAAATCAGCTGCTACCATTTCTACAAGCCGATCATCAGCAGCAGGTCTTAAATGCAGTGGAGCGCGCGAAACAAGTTACGATGCAGGAATTAAATCTGATCATCGGGGTAAGTTTTATTTATACTAATTTCCTTAATTATTGTACAATAAAACATATCTTCATCACTTATTCGTTTCGACTGTTACTACTACAACAAATAATCAGTATTCTGCAATAATGTGCATAAATTCCTTTTCGTTTTTTATTTTTGCTAGAGTAAATAGGCACACATATACACACACAGTTATGCTAACAGACGATGTGTAATAGCAGATATTTATTTTGATTTTAATCGTTTAGTTTCTATGGCAGCTATATGCTATAGTGGTTTGATCCGTAATATATCCTATCGTATATAGGAGCATTGCGAAAGATTGTTAACCTTTAACTGGTGACATGTAGCCTCACAGGCGTCGCGTGTTTTGCAAATTGACCACTTCCCAAAGTAGCATTAAATGTTCATTGCATTTTTTTTTAATATTTCATAATAAAACCGCTGATAAAAACTAGTTCGATATTTTATTACATACCAATGGTTAAAACTAAACAGAGTTATAAAATATTTAAATTGATTTTTACAACAAAAAATTACTTTGAAAGTAGTAGCCTGTGAGACTACGCGACCCTTATAGTGTTATAAATTTGTCACGTCCCCTGCTAAAGGTTAAGATAAATCTTAGTACTGCTTGGGCAGTAATCCATGCAAAATTTCGTCAAGATATCTAGTTTTCTTTACAATAACTTAATTTTGATAGTTCAGTTCGCATGGCAGCTACAGTGGTCCAATCTACCCTTGCAAAATTTTGTTAAGATAGCTTTTCTAATTAAATAGTTTTTCATACAAAATCTTGACTTTGATCATTTAATTTGTTTGACAACTATCAACTGTACTTGGTTGCTATCGCTCAATCCGACAAATGAAAAAAGGGGGAAAAAAACGTAAGAAAATTTTGAACCTATACCTCAACAATTGAGGGACTAATTTTCGTATATACATACATATAAACAGACGGCCATGTCTAAATCGACTCAGCTCGTCAAGCTGATCATTTATAACTATGTACATAATATAGGATATCCGCTGTTTCCTTCTTCCAGTTCTGAGCATACATATCTGACTTTATAGCGCCGAATATATTTCCTTAATTATATTTTGAAACACATCACAGTCACAGTCTTTGGTCGGACAAAAAACAGCGTTAAATAGTAATAAAAATGCTTTCAAAACGCTACCTTGCATCATCTTATGCCTTTAAGTAAGCTTCCATTTATAAAATAATAACGAGATTTCATAGTAGCCTAGCAGACGTACATTATTTGCACTTAAGTTACTATGTCTCAGTCAAAGATCTCTGTTAGGTAATAGTTTTAAGATATCAAGCTTTCTTTTTTCATTTTTATTGTTGGTATAAATAATTTGTTGTTTTTGTATGTATGTAAATATGATTGCAAAGAGTTAAAATAATAAAAATAATTGGTTTGACAGCTGATGACATTCTTTTGTAACTTTTTTAAATTTTTATTTTTATTGATATTATCTTTTTTCTAATATGCCGTCAGCAAGTTAAAATATGTGAATGTGTATATAAGTACATATTTTAAAAGGCAGCGTATAGACTTGATTTACTTTCTTCTACATTCCCTCTAAATATAGCTCGTTTTTCAATAAAACAAAATAAAATAATGTATGATATATACATATTTTTAATATTCCTTATTGTTAATTGTTTAGATTTCATTAAGCATTGATATAATTATAAAAAAATTCTGCATATGCATATGATAGAAATTTGTTGCGAATTTCTCAGTTATTTGTGTTGACACTTTGATTAATAATCATATTCTAATACTTTAATTTCTTTTTTCATTTTATTTTATGCTCACTTTCATTAAAAAAAAATGCAACAAAAAAATCGTTTAATAAAACAAATGTATACCCTTCACACACACATCAAATTTCTTGATGTTGCAACGCGCAGCATCAGCATCAGGGAATTCAACAACTTCTAGTAAGTTCCTTTTCCACTTTCTCAATACGTTTATTACTGCTATTTCTCTACCACTAGTTTTATACTTCTAACGCTCAGTTATGTACTTGTTTCGCTTACTTTATTCTAATTTTTTTTTTGTCTAACAATTACAAGTTTATCAATAAATAAAATATACATACACATACTACATACAAGCATAAGCGCAAGAATACTTGTTTGTTGAGAGCATTTTTATAAAACAATAATACTTCATATGCATAACGGTTAAAATTTGTCAGTTGTATGCATTCTGTGCCTGTTGGCTTTCATTTATTTCAAATTGAAAATGTTAATATATAAAATAATATACACATACAATATAATAAAAGAAAAACTTGCCCATTTTCGGTGCGAAATTCAATTAATTATAGTTTGCTTATTGTTAAAATGCATTTAAATATTTGTTTCTTATAAATTACCTGTTTTTAATGTGTGTGTGCCTGTTCGCTAGCATATTGTTGCAAGTTGCTCCCAATTCGATTAATACGATTAATAACTGTATAAATATTTTTTTTTTACAAGCATAACTGTAGATGATAGGTTTGATTGCTTTATCTACATTTTATAATAGCAAATTTGTGAAATAATTTAATTGAAATTATGCTTCGATTTCACTTCTCAAATTTCGAGGTTGTATTAGTGAGCGTGTTGATTAATTCTAGTGCTATAAGGACTGAAGTACAACAAAACAGATGAGATACGAATCCTTACAGACTTATACATATATGCTTAAAGCCCACAATTTCTTTTTTTGCATTATTAATAAAAGTCGGCAAATAACCAAATTTCACTCACTGGCTGTAAAATAACCATAAATTTTGAAATTATAGGTTTTCTCAAAGTATTTTTTCATGAAGATTGTTTTGCGCCTGCCCTGCATAGTTGACCAACGAACTAAACTAATAATAGTTAAACTACTGTTACTATTTAATTATTACTTGTTAATTATATAATATTTTACCTTTAATTATTTTTTCTTAGCTTTGCTACATTTTTTCACTTTGTTGCATTACTTACTCTGTAAAGTGAGCTGTTTGATCTGCAATTCTTCATTATTTGCGCTCTAATTTATTTATAGTTCACAAAAATTTTATTTATTTTTTTAAATAATATTATTAAAGGGTATATTTAAATATTCAGCTGTCAAATCAATTATTTTAGTATCAGAGTTAAAGAAAGCAAATATATTTGTGCTTTAAATATTAATTTTGAAGAGTACACGCTATAAAATTTTTTAACAACTCGTATTTTGTTAAAATTTTATTTTATAGCTTTTAATTAAGCGTTATGCGCTTAAACTATTCAAAAATTACATGCATACAACAATTATTTTGTTACATTTTAGTTTTAATTAGCTTATTAACGTAAAGTATCATTTAATTAATTGATTTTATTATTTGTTATAACATTCAAACCGCTGTGTTTTTTAAATTTTTAATTCATGGAAGTCTAAAAAACCTCAAAAAAACTAAAAAATTTTGGTTTTAAATTTTTATTAATATATTAGAATTGTAAAAAATATATACAAAATTATACAAAAATATATTTTAAAAATATTAATAAAACAATATAATACAATCGATGAAATAATAAACTTTCGTTTCATCTTATTTTACTTTAAAATAAATTGGGATTATCGTAAAATTATTTTTTTTGTATTCCAATTATATATTTAAAAATTTAAATTTTCCGATCGTTACAAATTATTTTAAAATTACAATTATTTTACGAAAAAAAGTTCATTTCATACTGTTTTGAATTATTGTTTTTACTTTTTTCAATTAATATTTTTTTCTCATATCTTGTCTACAATTCGTTCAGCTGTTTATTATTATTACCCGTTTGTTTCAAAAATTTTCTGCGCATATTTGCTGAGGTTAGGTTAGTTTCATTGTTTCATGTTAAAGCTTGTGATTGCTTTGCAAATAATTTTAAGTTTATAAACATTATTGCCTTGAAAGACAAACACTTCACCGTTTCCTACGAAATAATCTTGTTAAAATATCACGAAAATTTGAAAATAATTTAGTTCGTCACTCTTGTTCAGACCCTGGCTTTCCTGTTTGTTGACTTTGTGAATGTGCGTTTTACTAAAAGATCTTGTTTAATGAATTTATTTCAATTTCCAACTATTCTATGCTTAACCTAAATAAATAAATTATTGTTTCAAAAATTTCGTAAAAAATAATAAAATTTTGTTGATTAACTAATAACATATGCCATCCTTTCTTTGTCTCTCTTTCATTTGCATATGCAGCAGCAAATACACGCACAGCAAGTGCCCGGTGGACCACCGCAGCCAATGGCTGGTTTAGCGCCACTAGCTGGCCCATTTGGTGCACTGGGCGCGTCAATGGGTCTCCCACATGCACCACAGGGCCTGCTTAAGGCACCAACAGATCATCATCGACCCGATATCAAACCAACTGGTCTCGACGGGCCGGCCGGCGCTGAAGAGCGTCTAGTAAGTGTGAAACTCAATAATAAAGTAAAAATATAATATTTAACTATTGCTTTTATTTATTATTTTGCAGCGGAATTCAGTGTCCCCAGCTGATCGTGAGAAATATCGCACACGTTCACCATTGGATATTGAAAATGATTCGAAGCGTCGAAAAGACGAGAAACTACAAGTGAGTATTTTTCTAACGCATTGCCGTACGAAAGCACGATGTGCTTTAGATGAAGAATCATAGTAGTAATTCTACTTTATTTGTATTATTATGTATGAATAAATTAAATTAATCAAAAACCTAGTTATATAATTATATAGTACAATAATAATATGTATCAAAATTCCACTTTACGCATTTTACTTATACTACCTCTACCTCCATCACCAACATCTTCATCAACACTGTCCTGCTCGCCCAGACAAAGTTTGAATTAAAATTTGAATAATAGTATATATAGGTAAAAAGCTTCTACTTTGGCTTTGGTTAAATGAGCTATACTTCTATTATAGCAGTTTATTGATAAAAAAACTTGTGTAATTATTGTTTTTACGTTGGCATTTATTGGAAAATTACATTGTATACCATAATATTGTTAAAAATCATGTATTAAAAAAAACGACATACAAACATAAATGTAATCGAATATAGATTTACAATATAAATGCTGTACAAAACGAAAAAAAAAAATCAAAAACTTGTTGCCAAATCTTATTATGGGAAAATTGTAAAACTCAACTCACCGTATTTTGTTTCAATAAAACAGTTTGGAAAAGCAACTCACTTTAAAAATAAAAGAGAGTAACAGCAGGACGGCGCTGCATCGTGCACGTCAGTTAATTTAGTACCTTTTTAAATTTTTAATTAGTTTTGTTAACCATTAAAAATGTAGCTGAATATAGTTTAGCTTTAGCTTTAATTTAATTTCCTGCATAAATAAGTTTTAGCTGGTTTGTAGTAGTGACTTTTATTTTGTAGATATCTTAGAATAATCCTCTCTCTCTTTCTCTTATACACTGTCCGCAAATGTTTTTTTCGAAAGTATTTTTTTTTTTTAATTTTTTTTTTTTTTTTTTTAAATTTTTTTTCTGCAAATATTTGTTTCTACAATTTTTGTGGCATATACCATATGTTTCTTCTGCAATAACTTTTCTTTTTTATTTTTATTTTTTTGCTTGGTTTGCCTTTTGGGACATAGTACTTATTTGTTGACAACTGTCATTTGCTTACAAATTATAATCGATTGGTTTTTATAGTAATTTAGCAATTTCAAATATTTTTTTACCTTTGTTATAAGCTTAGTTAAAGCTGCTACAAATGCTTGAGTTTAAATTACAGTTCCGTAAAAGATTTTGCATTTTATTTACACGTTGTGTGATTGGTACGTGTTTCATAAGTTTTCGGTTACTTTGTTACTATTGCTAGTTTATCTTTTCTTTTTACGCTTCCATTTTTTAGTTTTTAATATCATTTTTTTTTGTTTTTTTCTTTTGATTTCGTAGCAAATATTTCTTTAGTATTTCATTTTAATTTGGTTTAGTTAAAAAGAATTACAAAAGTTTACAACAAAAACAAATAGTTCGTGCGTTGATAATATTTTTTTATTTTTCAAAATTTTTGCAGGACGATGAAGGAGAGAAAAGCGATCAAGATTTAGTCGTAGATGTTGCAAATGAAATGGTGAGTTGAGTTTGTCAAACCCAAAGTACAGCAGAACGTTGCCAGTATTAAGAAAAAAGCGTAAATACATTGACATGAACACAGTGTTTTCCCCATTTGCGTCATCCCAAATTTCTCATTATTCATCTTATATTTTTATTTTTTTTATATTTTTTTATATTCTTTTATATTCGTTTTTTACATATTTTATTTTTATTTTTTTTATTATTTTAACTATTTTTCCCAAATCTCTTGTTTATTTCATAAAACTTGGTATTAGATTATTTTATATTAACGTTTTTTTTTGTTTCGTCACAGGAATCCCACTCGCCACGTCCGAACGGCGAACACATGTCGATGGAAGCGCGTGATCGTGAAAGTCTGAACGGTGAACGTCTCGATAAACCGGGCAGCAGCGGTGTCAAACCGCCTAATGAACGACCTCCATCACGTTCCGGCTCCAGCTCGTCACGCTCAACTCCCAGCCTAAAAACTAAAGATGTAAGTAAATAGGGTTAGTTTATCACGATTTAGTATTTTATTCTACATATGTATAGTATATAATTCTATTATATAGTACAAATATTTGTTTAAAGGTTTATATACCTTCTTTGTCGAAGAAAAAAAGCAAAGTTTGGATTTTTTTTTTTGGTATGTAGCAATTATTTCATTACACGAATGTTTTAATTTTTTGATAGTACACTTTATTAAGAATGTTTGTGCGAAATTTCGTTGAAAAATATCAAATAGTTCTTAAGGGGTGGCTGTTTCCTTTAGAGGCCTTTTTTGGCAGAGCCTTGCGGTGACAATTCCCCAGGTCGAACAAGTCAACTGAAACCATACAAGTAAACAAATTTCATTAGTTTAGTGTAATTCCTCGCGACGAAGCGCACGGTTAGAAGTGCTGTAACTTTTTTTCTACTGCTCGAATCTCTATGAAAATTTGAGAAAATGTTCTCAAGGAGTTGTCCTTTAAGATAAAGTCATAAATAAATTTCGATTTTTTGAAATTAAAAAAGATATATAACCCCTTAAAATATTTTTGAATTTTTAATCTTAATTTTTTTTTTAATTTTGAAATTTTTATTAGGCGTGTTTTATTTGACCTTCAAAAAATAAATCGGCGACAAATAAAACGCACTTAGCTTATTTCGTATTTTAGCTTAAGTACGAATTGTGTTGGCAATGCGAGCAAGAACAGTCAGCTGATTTCCATTCATTTCAAAATGTCTGACATTAAGAGAAATTAGTTTGAATATTTAAATTTGTGAACGGATTACTAACAAAGCTTACAAATGAATCGATTTTGTTTACATGAGGTCAAAAATACAAAAAAACTGAAAACAAAACTTTTAATTATGTCTTAATTTTAACGTAATTTCCGTTTATAAAAATCTGTAGTTTTGGTTTGTTTACAGTTTCACCTGTCAAAATAATGTTTGTAGTTATTACCAACAACTACTTTTTGCAAATGACCATTTATTGTGAACGAAAAAACTAGCAACTGTTATTGTCTCTATTCCTTCCATAAAAAATAAGCTGATAGCTTAATTGCCTGGTCAAATAAAACACATCTATTTTTACATTTCTATTACAAATAAAAAAGGCCTTGAAACATAAATTTTGCGAATTATAAATATATTTTTAATTAATGCTGAAATTATTTCCAACTGTTTCACTTATAAAATACATAATTTACATTGTAGATGGACAAGCCAGGCACACCGGGCGCCAAGGCACGCACTCCCACCCCAAATGCTGCCGCACCAGCTCCGGGCGTAAATCCCAAACAGCTGATGCCACAAGGCGGTCCGCCGCCTGCCGGTTATCCAGCCTCAGCGTATCAGCGACCTGCTGACCCCTATCAGAGGCCACCATCCGATCCGGCATATGGGCGACCGCCACCACTACCTTACGATCCGCATGCGCACGTACGAACAAATGGCATTCCACATCCCCAAGCGTTAACTGGTGGAAAGCCGTAAGTTGCAAAAACAAAACATTTTTTTTTATTTTTTTTTTTTGTTTTCGGCTTTTCACAAAACTTTCATCATTCTCTCTCTTGTAGCGCATATTCGTTCCACATGAATGGCGAAGGCAGCTTACAACCGGTGCCGTTCCCATCCGACGCACTAGTTGGTGTTGGCATACCACGACACGCCCGACAAATAAATACACTATCACACGGTGAGGTAGTGTGCGCTGTTACCATTTCGAATCCCACGAAGTATGTGTACACAGGTGGCAAGGGTTGCGTTAAAGTTTGGGACATCTCACAGCCGAATAATAAAAATCCAGTCAGCCAATTGGACTGTCTGCAACGTGACAACTACATACGCTCCGTGAAATTACTGCCTGACGGTCGTACGTTGATTGTGGGCGGTGAGGCGTCCAATCTCTCCATATGGGATTTGGCCAGTCCAACGCCACGCATTAAAGCCGAATTGACATCCGCAGCGCCGGCTTGTTATGCGCTCGCTATTAGTCCTGATTCGAAGGTGTGCTTCTCGTGCTGTAGCGATGGTAATATCGCGGTGTGGGATTTGCACAATGAGATATTGGTGCGCCAATTCCAAGGACACACTGACGGCGCCTCATGCATCGACATCAGTCCGGATGGTTCGCGACTGTGGACCGGTGGTCTTGACAATACGGTGCGTTCGTGGGATTTACGCGAAGGCCGCCAATTGCAACAGCATGATTTCAGTTCTCAAATATTCTCCCTGGGCTATTGTCCGACAGGTAAGTTTCGTACAGCATTTAACTATTAATTCAAAGTTGAAGATTTAATTTTCGAAAAATTAAAAAAAAAAATTATTTAATTTATTTTAATCAGAAACAAATTAAAATCACAATTAAAAATTGATATTGAAAATAAATTGAATTTTTTTTAACAATCTGGTATTTGGGATTAGAAATTTAAAAATTATTTTTAATAAAGATTTGCGACCCTGCTAGAAATTTTAAAACTTTCCTTTCTCTTTTTTTCTTTTTTATATTATTACTTTATTTTATTTTATTACTTTATTTTATTTTTTTCTCATTTTATTTATTTTTTCATTTTATTTATATTTTCTTATTTGTTTTCTTTTTTAATGCTTGACGATAAATTATTTTATTCTTTCTTTTCTTCAGGCGAATGGCTCGCTGTGGGTATGGAGAACTCACATGTCGAAGTATTGCACGCATCCAAGCCAGACAAATATCAACTGCATCTACACGAAAGCTGTGTACTCTCGTTACGTTTCGCCACCTGTGGCAAATGGTTTGTCTCCACTGGCAAGGATAATCTATTGAATGCCTGGCGAACACCATACGGTGCAAGCATATTCCAGGTATGTCCTCTTCGAGTTACAGTTTCACAAACTCATTTATATTTATATATATATTTTTTTTTAATTCCTATTTGCAGTCGAAAGAAACTTCATCCGTACTTAGCTGCGACATATCAACCGATGACAAATACATTGTGACGGGCTCCGGCGACAAAAAAGCAACGGTTTACGAAGTTATTTACTAATAAGTTCTAATTTGTTTAATTTTGCTATAAACCTATAAGAAGAAATGCTAAGTTTTCTTTTGTGCAAAACAATTATATTACCACCCAGAAGCGATCATACATACCCACACATACACATATACAATGGCAAAGAAACTGGTGAAAATAATAAGTTGCGAAAATGTGTAAAATGTATGAGCGCGCAAACGCGAATGTCGTGCCGACAGAGCAATGAAAAATGAATAGTTCGCTTTGTAGTAGTGGCTTTTGATAGGACTCACGAAAAGCTAAGCAAAACAAAATAAAACAAACACAACACAAGAAAGAAAGAAAGTAAGAAAAATGCAGAAACAAGATTGTGCAGATAGTTTGGGTTAGGAGGGACAATGAATATTCTTATAAGCGGACGTACATGGAAATCATGTTTAATGAGAAAAGTAACCAGAAACACGAAAAAGGTAAAGAAGAAACGATAAATAAGAAAATATATAATTATAAATAATAACATAAACAAATTGTAGGTTTTAAGTAATTTTAAGTAAAGTTAAAGAGACAAGAAGAAGAACACAAAACAAAAAAATTAATTAAAAACTAAGAAAACGCGCAGCAGGAGTGCAAGAAATGCAAGAACTTATTAAAATATTATAAAACCCAAAAAAACACAAAAAAATCTATACAACAAAAACACCGTAACTTAAGCAAACGAAAAATAAATACATAACTGCAAAACATGTGCGGCACAGTAAAGCAGTAAAAGAAAAACGTTTGCTTATTCATTGACAAAAAGTGTGCTGGACTACTCGAACGTGTGAACCATGTGGATGGGGTAAACATAATTTGTTTGTTTTCTGGCTTGTTGACAACTGATATAGCTCGTAAACTGTTAACAGTACGCATGCATGCCACTTCCAAGGTTAATATTATGTATGTTTGTATGTATGTACGCTTCAATAACTCGAAAAATGCTGCTGCATGAAAAGGCGAAAAAATCCAATAACAAACAATTCTTTCTTAGCACATATTTTACTGCATTATATATTTATACAAGTGACTAAAAAAATGTAGTAAACAGAAAAATTTGTAAAAACAGAAACGAAAAATTACAATTAAAACTTGTAAGTTCAGGGATTTTATTGAACTGTTAACGAACATTTATTACGCAACTTCCGCGTAAATGCTTAGGAGAAGCATAAGTTGTCGCCTGTCATTTCTTATATGGCCCGGCTGGTCTTGGCTTGCGAAAAGCGTGCATGCGTCGCGCCGCTTGTATCAGCAGTTGCGCTGCGTCGAGTCGCCTTATCCCTAGACCAAACAAGCATTCATCGCCACATTTCTTTTCTTCTTTGTTTTTTTTGGGGCAGTCGCGTCGTAATTTCTACGCGTTTAATTTAGTAACTGTAATTTTTTTCTAAGCTAAGCAAATTTCCAAACATATTTGTCTATGTATTGTTTCTTCCGCCGAAACTACCGCTTTCTTTGGCTACTTTTCGTAAAAGCTCCGCCTCACGCCTCACGCTTCATGCTTTCTGTTGTTTGTTACGAGTTTTCTTCTTGCTCTTACTTTTCATTTTTTTGCAACATTTAAACATTTTACTTGTATATTTTTAAATAAAAAAAATTCAAATGTCATTTCTTCATGTATGTATGTAAACGCTTAAATACCTAGTGTTAATGATCTATTATTATCATTTTATTTTATTTTATTTTTTGTCCATTTTAAGCGCTTTGATATTTTATTTTATTTTTTAATTATAATTGTCTTACATATATACATAGTTATATATATATTTCTGTGTAGTTTAAGTGCGTACGATAATACTGTATGGAAAAATGAATAAAAGAAGAACTTTAAATTTAAATTAATTAAATTATAGTAAAGGAACGTCGTTATAAAATCGAGAAGTAAATAACACTTATGTAGGTGTATACATGCGTTTAATGCGCGCTTTTGCAGAGCATTAATCCAAAACAACAACAAAGAAGTGAAAACAGGCAAACGAATCAACAAAGCATAGAAGATGCTTCATTGGAAAGTAAATTTTGTGCTTTCAACTCAATAATTGCCACAGTGTTGCTCTACTACAACTACAGAAGCATTTCGCTGCTGCACAAAATATTGTAAATTTCACTCAAACCACAAGACTTTGCAGTATAACTAGCTTTTCGACTTGATCAACACGCAGCTGTGTGGCAATTAAAGTCTAACCCAACGAGCTCAAGCATTACTTCGGCTACATACCCGCCCCGTCCACACAGTTATGCTTGCTTGACTTTCTACCTTTGTTTTTTATTACTAACATCCACTCTCTATACATGAAACCCCTTGTTATTTCTCCCCCACATAGTCCATTCGGCTTTCTATCTATTTTGTAGACTTTCCGATCTTTTCTATTTCTCAATCACTTCCAAAAACTTGCATATACTATGGCAACAAAGAAGTATACATATACACACACTCACGCGCATACACATGGAAATATAAAAGTAAATATATGTATATATATGCATATATATATATAAATATAAATACTTATATATAGTAATTAAATTTAAATTCAAACAAAACATGCATTATGTAATTAAGTAACGAAAATAAATTTGGAATGAAAATGAAATGAAATGATAAAAGAAAATGAGCATGTAAAGCAGCGAGTGCGAAGCGTAAATTTAACTGAATATACAATAAATAAAAAGTATATAAATAACTGGAAAAAAGTCATATAATAACCGTTATATTCATATTTTAGTTGTTAGTTGATGCAAAGGGTTTAAAATATCTAGACCAAATCGTGTTAGAAAGGCAATTTGACATCGCAGATAACGGCTATGGTTACTTTAAAGCTCGAGTTCTCAAGTGGCATATGTACAATTGTCACATTTTTTATAAAATTTTAAAGAACACATTTAAAACTTCACGCTTTTTACTGGTTTGGATTCAGAAACTATTAAATGCGCCTAAAACTGTGCTTATTCATAAATAATTTACAAAATGTCTTGTTTCGACTGTTTCACTGAATTGTATAACAACGAAGAGGGCATTAGTGAAAATACTTGACGTCAAAACATACAAATATGGCATTTGTTGCTAGGATAACAGTTTTAGTGTAAAGAATCACAATTGCAAACTTCGTGGTGGTCCATACTTGAAAAAAATAACAACAGCATAGAAAATTATGCTTCTTTAAGAGAGTCGAAGCTTAAAATTTTCTTATGGCCAAGTTATGTCATTACAGCTAGCATATTTCCAAAACTGTTTGCCATATCTATGTTGTTGCCGAAATAACAAAGAATTAACTCAGTTCTCTAAAGGAAACATAAAATTTTTGGTTGAAGCTCAACTCATTTTTTCTGGGATATTTTTTGTTTGCGAATTCTGAGTCACATTTTTCAATAATCGTACTCCCTGCAAGCGCTGTATGTAGTTATGGCGCTTTAAAAGGTATTTTTCAAGTAATTTTCCAATTACGTATGTAAATAATAAAATTCATTTTATTGCCACTTAAAATTAGAAAGGAAATTTTAAAGTATGTATATTTGTGAAAATTAATTTCGAAAACATATATAAAAATATAATTAAAAAAAAAAAAACAAAATGTAAATAGTAAACCGTTATTTTTTGCACATTGTGGTGAATTAACTGTTATTAAGTTTTGTTTTTTTGAGTTTTCTTTAACCTTACGCTTCGCTGCAACAGCTACTTAAACCCACAATCCCACACTTGTAGGCACCTGTGTATGTGCGCATGCGCAGAAGAACGCACTCACACAACGATAAAGTCGAAAAATGTAAAGTGGTGACGAAATACATGAAAAATAACTAAATTAATTTTTACTTTTAATTTATATGTAGATTATATTTGAAGTACATACATATATAGATATATATATATATATATAAATATATAGGTTCTAAACATACATATAAACACTGTGTACTTTTATTAACTAAATATAAAAATAAATTTTACATTCGTAAGCTAAAAAAGGTAAAATAAAAACAAACAAAGAATTAACGCAAAAACTGAGAGTGCAACGCTTAAACGTTTTACTCCAAACCAACACTGCTTTAAATACACATAACTGTAATGTAGTTAAAAGAAAAGGTGAAAAACTGCATATACCTACATATATAAGAACCGTTAGAAGGCAACACTGCGTTTACATATTTATTTGTGGGCTAGTTTGTGTGCATTGTTGGCAATTGTTTTGTTAGCCAATTCGAATAAAAAAAAAACGAAAAACAAATACAAAAATTAAAAATTGCAAATATGAGGAAACGAATTTTGTTAGCAAACAACAACAACCAGCTAAAATACTAGAAAATCGTACGCTGCACACAATATGCAATTTCGGATTGCGAACAAAGCGCAGCAAATAATCGATTGGAATTTATTCATGTGGTTATTTATGTACATAATTATTATATAATATAAATTTAAATTAATAATAATAATTATTATAAAGATAATGATAATAAAATGAAAAAAAATATATGTGTAATCAAAGTAATGCGAAAATAAGCATATCGATGAGTTTGTTTTTATAACCTAAAAATAGTTTAGCTATTTTTTAGTTTTGTGCTTTTCAAATTGCTGTGTCTTTCTAAAAGACATCAGTTTGATAGACACTACGCTGCTTGGGCACAGGCGCCAACTGTTTGCGCAAATGCCGCTGCAAATCCAAAAGCATTTCACATTTACGTTCACTACCACTTATGCTACGATAATTGGCCATAGCAATTGGCAGCAATTCCTCCAGCAGGTATAGCTTATTCTTCAACACGAAGTTGGGCTGCGTGAGATAAATAAAAATTTAAATATAAATACACAATGTAAAAATAAATATATAAAAAAGGACTTACGTCCACACTAAGGCCTGTGACCGGCTTTACAGCTTGCTGCGCCATCATCATATCACGCAAAAGCAGCTCTAAACTAGGCCACAGCACCTCACTTTTGGCCAAGTGTGCGCATTGTGCCGTCAACTGCAGATAGTGGCGTGTGAACAACACAGTGGACTGTGTGAGATTGATCCACGTGTCGCCGGTGGTATGTGTGCGCATATCGATGCCAAGCGCATCCAATTCTAATAGCAAACGTTTAAGATTGCTTTTGGTTTGCAAGTTATATGGTTGCCAAGTGTCTTCGCTGCGTCCAACTGTCTCCAGCAAACGCACACGTGATTCCTCGATAAGCGACTCCAGGGTGCTGCGCAAGAGACCTTCGAGGTGGTATGAAAGGTCTAAACCGATTTCAGTCAGCTGGCAGTGGAAATAGGCAAATTAAAAAAAAATATTGAAAATAAAATATCTGCCGCACTAACCTTAGCGCATGGCTTGCGTATGCCCTCAATGCATTTTGCTACAGCATCCAAGTGCGTGCCTTTGGTAAGATAATGCTTTATCAGCTGACTGGCAAAATACTGCAGCTCAGCATTGCACCACACCACGAGTGCTGTAAGAAAATTGTGAGAATATTTATGATTTCTAGTTAAAGACATGTAAAGTACGCACCGCCGACACACGCCGGTTGTGTTTCGAAGGCAGTTAGAAATTCGCATGCCACTTGCGTCAGATCGCAGAAGAACAACTCGGATATCTCAGTGTTGTTGCGTCGCGCCTCACGCTGTGCTGTACGTAGCGCCATTGTGGCCACTTTGAGTAGCGTGCCACAAGCCTGTCGTGCACGTCCAATATCGACGAGTATCTTTAGCGAACGCCGTGAGGCCCGTAGTGTCACTTGCAGATTACGACAGTGACAATTGGAAAGTTCTTGCAGCAGTACGTCTGTCAGCTGTGTTTCTAAGGCCTTAACTTTTTCCGTTATTTGCTTTGCATTCACAAAACTAGAGTCTTTCGCTATATAGTCTTGGGTGCGTTTAATTAGCGCCTGCGCATCTTCGAAATACCTTTGTGCGACAAGTGTTTGTATTTCTTCGCTGGCCGTATGTATCCAATCGGGTCCATAGTTTTCTACAGCTTTGCCAGCGTGCGAATCAGTAGGACTGAGCTCGGAGGCCAATGATTTAGCGTCACTTGGTGAATCGTTTTGGTGTTGCGATGACTGTTTCGCCTTGGGTGGTTGTGGTGCAGGCCCTTTTTTATTGGTTTTCTTTTGTTGGTCAAAGCGAAAGGCAACTTCCAATTTCTCTATCCACTCCGTCTGCGTGTAAATTATATAATTTATTTATAATTTTTAACTTTCTGCATAAACTCACTTTGCCCGCAGCAGTAACGCTTTGGAAAATCTTCGAGCCATCTGGTGTTATTATGTTTATTGCATTACGTACACCATCTAAATCTTTGATATTGATCACAGCAATTTTCTTAGGATCATATTCTGAAAGAAACTCTAACCGTCTAAATGATAAATTTTTTTTAGTAACAAGACAACATATAATTAGCTTCCTTTACTTACTTGTCATGTTTTACTTTACACACGATAAGCACATCGTTAAACAAAAAGAAAAATACCCGCTGTATAGGACGGTAATCATTGGTGTCTAATTCGATGAGTGCACCCTCGTTAAGGAAAGTTTTCCCCTCTAGATTGCCATTGAAACCCTGCACCATTTCTTTTACAGCACGCGTAGCATGACTGTTTTCCACATCCTCCTGTGTTGGTTGCTCTTCGCCTTCCTCGTTATTCTGCGCATTCCCTGGTGACTTTTCGTCAGTAAGGGAGGCGAGTATATTACGCTGTTCTATGAGTATATGTGATAACTGATACATCTCCGATTCGAGATCTACATATAATATAATTTTCTTTATATATTTAGCTACACGTAACAATTTTTCAATAAATATTTACGTGAAATTTCTTTTGCAGTTTCAATGAACTGCATGTAATTCGCATAAACGGATTTTTTTAGCGTTGCTGATGTTTGGTCGCTGTAAACCTGAATCTCCTTCTTGCGTTGCTGCAAGTCTGCGCCGCCGACACATTCTTTAACTAATTGTTTGGTGTCTAAAAGCCCAAATAAACAAAGATTGTATTTTTTATTCCTATATAATTGGTATCACTGTTTACTCACATTTATCCACACTAAAGTCTGGCTTATCAAAATCTTTCATCACTTCTGACATTATGACAAAATTCTATATTAGATTTAAAAAAATCTACAACTAATTTCCAAGCAGAAAAAATATTTTTACAATTGCGGCACTCCCCCAAATCGATGTCAAGAAAACATGAACAGCTGTTTGCTTCAATTGACATTTTGAAAGGTGTGTTCCAGTACTAAATATATTTTAATAAACATCACAATCACACGGTGGCGTAATTAAAACTATTTAAAAGAAGTTAAGAAAAAGTATTCATAAACTCTCCTGAACCTTTACCACTTTTAAATCGGAGTTCGGCCAAAATTTTCGATTATAGTGTTTAAAAATATATTTTTTTGTGTTTAACCACATTTTTCTAGAGTAACTTGGCCACACTCTTCCCTTTCGTGATGACATCCATTAGTAAACTGTTGACATTTGTGGATGAGTAATTTCTTGTTTTTGTGTGTGTTTTTTATTTGGATTTGGTCATCTTTTCAATATAATATAAGAAAAGTCGAAATTCCTTCCAACTTCGCTAAAGATTTTTGTGCACGTACTTTTTACTCGATTAACAAATTAAAATCTTATTATGGATTGGTTGTTTGGCAAAAAAATCTCACCGGATGAGATGCTACGCAAGAACCAACGCGCCCTGAATAGGGCTATGCGTGATCTGGACAGAGAACGCATGAAAATGGAGCAGCAGGAGAAAAAGATCATTGCGGACATAAAACGTATGGCGAAGGAAGGTCAAATGGATGCAGTGAAAATTATGGCCAAAGATTTGGTACGCACACGACGCTATGTGAAGAAATTCATGCTGATGAAGGCAAATATACAAGCAGTCTCACTGAAAATACAAACCCTAAAATCACAGAATACCATGGCACAAGCGATGCGCGGTGAGTATTTGCTAACATGACCAAGTTTGATAATTTTATTTAATTACTGCCATGGTTGTACCCTTTTCTTTGTTGTGCTGCATTAGGCGTTACTAAGGCAATGCAAAATATGAACCGCCAATTGAATCTCCCACAAATTCAAAAGATATTACATGAATTTGAAAAGCAATCTGAAATCATGGATATGAAAGAAGAAATGATTAATGAAGCCATTGACGATGCGATGGAGGATGAGGGTGACGAAGAGGAGACTGATGCAGTAGTTTCGCAAGTGTTAGATGAATTAGGCTTGCAGTTAGGTGAACAATTAGGAGATTTGCCCACTGCCTCAGGATCATTATCTATTGCTGGTGGCGCTAAGACTACACCGGCTGCGGTAGCTGCTGGTGGTATAGGTTCGGGTGCAGGTGGTGGCGGCAATGGTGGTAATGGCGGTAGCACAGCAGCGGCTGGTGGAAGTGGTGCATCTTCTCCAGTGTCCGATGCTGATGCCGACTTGCAAGCGCGCTTGGACAAACTGCGAAGAGATTAGGAATTATTTGCAAACGATTGAACAGGCATTCAGGCTTCGCAACACACTTTAAATATTAGTATTTTACTTTATTGCTATATGACCTTAAGTTTTATATCACATATTAGCTGAAATAAGGTGGTAATTTTTATATGAATTAATTTCATTTCAATCACGTTATTAAAAAAGCGAAGTGCAAATAAAAATTTTCTCATGTACATAATAAAAAGTATGTAAGCCTTTTGGCGGAACAATTCAAAATACACGTTGAAGAATTGAAAGTTCCGTCTGTGGTCTAAATTGTTATAAAAACTAATTGTTTGCATTTAAAATTCTAATTTATTTATTCAGTAACAATTTAGTTGAAGTATTTTATACAATTTGCATTCCCATATTAAATTTTCTCATATTTTTATATATGTAAGTATGCCCTCAATACAAAATATACAAGAAGCAGATACAATGGGAAATATTTCTTAACTTAAATTAATTTAATAAGTTACTCGTTGTCTTACTAGTATATATGTACGTATATGTATGTATTGATAAAACTATTCGTAATCATTGTGTTTATGTATTTTTTTAAGTATTGCCTTATCTTACAAATGTACGACAGACGTCACCGAACGTACTCTTCCCCGTGTCCCTTTTCTAAAATAATTACTTTATAGAGCTTCATTAATATCAACGCTCCCTCCCCCAAAGAAATTTCGCTTTTATACGAAAGGCTAGTCATTATTATGATGCATAATTTGTACAAACGTTTGTGCGCTTCCAAGTAATGCCTATTTGGCCGATTAAATCATTCCTTCCAAATTAATGTGAAAATTTTGGAAAAATACAAAAATTACACATTTTTAAATATATGTATTTGTATGACTTATAACTAAATTGCATACAATAAGCATATTATTCACAAACTGACCCTAACGTAAGAAGTAGTATTATTAATAGTAAACAATCTGTTGTAGACTAAATTAAATTATAGGCTTTATTGGCAAGTAGACAGAACTTGACCTTGGGTACATATACTTGAAAAAACCACACATTTTATAAACATGTATATCTGACTGTATGTAAAATTAAGTATTTTCTAATATCCACTTCGATACAATTTAATAATCAATAGTAACAATTTCCGCAATATTTTAACTCTACGTGAATGATGTTGCAAATCAAGGTGATGGCCGTATACTTAATTGCACATAGCACTTCTATTGGAAACCTGCGTCGACAAATACCTTTTCCACATTCTTGAATACTTCATCTGCACTTGGATTAGCATCGATTTGTTGCACTTTTCCAATTTGTTCGTAGTGCTTGATAATTGGTAATGAATCGTTGTTGTACGTTTGTATACGCTTCTTTAAACTCTCCAAATTATCATCGCTGCGACCAGAACCAGCTTGACCGCGTGCCAAACAACGTTCCACACACTTATCTTCAGGACAGTTGAAGAACAACACAAATAAGAAATTGACTTTGTCCGACATCTGACGTGTCCAGCCGTCAAGGTTATCTTGGTTACGTGGAAAACCGTCAATGAGGAACTTAGTTTTGCCCGAGTTTTGCATTGCGTTTTCCAGCAGTGAGCAAGTTACTTCAACAGGAACAATTTTGCCATCGCGTATGTAGCTCTCTATTAATGTACCATATTCGGAACCCTCACGTGCCCGTTCTTCGCGCAGTAAATCGCCGGCAGAGAGATGTACAAACTGGAAGCGGTCTACTATTTTGGAGCATTGTGTGCCTTTGCCAGCGCCGGGGCCTCCCAACACAAACACAACTTGAGGTTTTTGCTCTTCTGGCATAATTATTTTATTTGTTTTGACGTAGGTATTGTGTGTAACTGATTTATTGTTAAATGAACGTAGTATTGATTTGCTACAAAGCTGCGATAATTTCTGAAACTGCTCTTGTGTTGTATTGAATTGTCGGCAGACGGAAGTAGCTGTTGAGTAATTAAATTTGCACAGGTCACGATACAGATATGTGCCACCACTTCGAATTGCTGCGTTGAGCATGAAATTGTTTTAACTGTATACGTGTACTGAAAGTGGTTGATTTGATTATATAGTTTTCTGCTGTTGCTTTTTCGTACGATTCTTGTTTGTTGAAAGATGCGCGGCTTTTCCACTTATTTTATTTTTCTTGTGCAATTATTGACAGGGCACGGAAGGGCAATGTGCTTAAGAGATATTCGTCATTTCAGTTTCTCAGCCTTGTATTGTATACTTTTCTTCAAGGCATATGAATGTATGGCGTACTCGTTTTGGCAAACATTCGGAAGTGTAGAATGCAATTTGAAAAGATTGTAATTGCAGAGAACGTATATTTATAAATGTACGTTCTCTGGTCAAAGTGCATCAAAGTCACTTTTACCTTTAATTAAAAGTTCATCAGAATTATATTCATGTAAACCAAATCCAAATATAGATTAAGAAAACAGTAATTCGGTTTGAAGCTGGAAAAATTGGTAGAAGTAATTTATTTAAATTGTAATCGATAAAAAATCGATATCTGATAGATAGACGTAAGATTGAAGTTTATCAAAGTTTTCCTCAACGAAAATAACGTCAAAATTTTTTTCAAATAATATATCCGTATCCACATTATGTTACTTTTTAAGGTGTGTTTATTCCGCTAGTTAAACTGAAATTTCAATATAAATATATACATATATAAATGGGCAGTTAACAAACTCAAGCAGATTATTCGATGTATTTGAATCCTGAGAATTAACTGTCAAAAATCATGCCTTCCTGATATAACACCACCTTTGAAACGCCCAAGTCGCAAATGAATATCATCGTAGTAAAAGGTAAATTATACTATGATGTACGGTCCTGTAAATCTTTAAAATCCTTTCATTATGCATTTAACATGTGTCATCAAATTCTGATTGTGCTAAATCACCTGAATCAAATTAAATTAAAACTTACATGCCAATCTTGATTAGTTTTTTGGGGGTTTGTAAAAATATTTATACAACTGACAATTTATACATTGTAAACTTATTTTATGGTACTACAACATATTTTTAATATTGAATTGTAGAAGAACTTTTGCTATCGTACGAAGGCTGGGGGAAGAGTTGCAAATGTCAAATATCCTGTGTGGCCTGGTAGGGTAGGTGGCGCACACGATGTGAGCACTTTCTTGGTTTCTTTCGGAGTTTTTAAATTATCTGTCTTTTCATTGATTTCATTAGTACTCGATTCATCCAATTTTTGAGAAGAGGGTTTCTATAAACGATGAAATATTTATTTTTACTTTTATACCATAAATGCGATTAATAGCTACCTTGTGCTTCAGGAACTCTAAATCTAGCACGGGCAATGTTCTAGTTTTAACAACATGCTCCTGCTGTAGTATTTCCATTGAACGAATCTCTGTGAATCCATGTTCTTGTAAAGCGATGCAACAACGTTGGGACTGTTCAATACAAGGTGAAAATGAACAGAAACGTCCACCTAATAAAATATGTAAGAATTTTTTACATTTCTAATTTTCCATGCTCACAAACATTCACTTAGATTTACCTTCCGTTTTAAGTGTTTTAGCAGCAAATGGTACCGCTAGCTGAGGTGCCGGCAAGTCCAAAAATACTGCATCCGCTTTGCCTTCCAACTCATTGCTAAAACCCAGTTGACACACATCGCGATGATAAACGGTTACAAAATCACCTAAACCATGTCGTTCGAATTCTTCACGCGCTTGTTGCACTCGCGCTTCGTGGAAGTCAAATGTGTGCAAATGACCATAAGGTTTAATAGCACGTAAAAAATAATGTGACAGTGAACCTGAGCCAGTACCAGATTCAACTATCACTGAACCAGGGCGAACTTCGAGTTGGAAGAGTATCATACTAATATCGGGTGTGTAAATGATTTGTGTGCGATGCGGCAGCGTTTGGGTCCACAATTCAGGATTTGGCTGCAGTACATAGGCCCACCCTTTCGAGAGTTCCACCCGCGAACCATAAGTGACACCAATTAGATTGCGCACCTTTAACGCGCCGTATGAGGTTTGAAATATCTGCATGAAATAATAACAAAATTTAAGGTAAGCTAGTATTATTTAATTCAATAATTAATTACATATTCAATGGTTTCGCCCTTTTTGTTGACTATTGTTGGTGTTGCTTCAATGGCATGCATCGAATTTACAGTGAGATAAAGTATAACTGTATCACCCTCTTCAATTACTTCTTTTGGCTTTAGGAAACTCATATTATAACTTCTTACTTGCTGATAAATGTTTAGTTCAATAATTTAAAGAAAACACGCCGCCTGCAATTTGTAAACAAATATTTTGACATTTCGCCGGTTTACGATATTGTATGCAGATTTTACGTTCTCTGTTCACGTGCTGCTTTTGTAGGGCGACTCAAAGTTTGAGAGTTAAATTTCAGTGTTTCAGTTATCTGTTTATTTAATACACTTATTTTATTAATAATTTTTACAAAATTTATGTTTTATTTACTGTTTGTATTTTTGTTTAACTCTGAATAGGTAAATTGAACTTGAGAGCTTAAATTTTCATTTCTCATGACTTCCCTGTATAAATTTTTTACTTCAATTTTAAAGTACATTTCAAAAATCTAACGTTTGTTAACTGATTGGTGTTTGAATGTTTTTTTTTTTGTTGGAATGAAAATTCAACTTAATAAGTTAATTATCAATAAAGCCATATTTAAACTAAGAATTTCATTTCCATTGTTAATACAGAGTCCAGTATAATGACAAAAAGTGGGCATGAACTTAAAACTTGTATTCGCTCTAATAAATCGAGAGCAAATTGTTGCAAGTTTGTCAGACGATTAAGCAACGGGATAAAAATCTTGAAATGCAAACCGTAGACGTTGTAGCTATAGCAGCAACAACAACAAAAGCTACAATTACAACTACGTACTTGCAATTGTGCAAACGCGTAGCTGCTGTAACTTGTGGCGTATAAAAAATCTCTCATGACATTCAAGTGCTGAGTGTGTGTATGTGTTGAAAGTGCAGCGCGACTTGACCGTCATTCGTACTACTGATGTGCACTGATGGCGGCAGTGATGCGCTGCTGTAGTTGAAGTACTGACTGACTGCTAAACAAGTTGAAGGACTCACTACCGCCTATAGAACAGGCGGTCGGCCGATTAGATATCTTGCAGTGTTGGATGAATTGACTGTTAGATGGTTTGACAAAGCAGCTGCTGAGTTGACTGACTGACGTGTAGACATTGCTGACTGTTGAATGTTGCCGCGTTTGCTACTTTTACTATTGCTGTTTATTAGTTTTTTGTTGTGCTTGTCGACCAAAACTTACTTCAAAAGCATTTTCTTTTCAACAAAAATTTTGTGTTCTTAATTTCTATATGATTGTAAACACAAAACAGCTGTTTGCTAGTTTTCACATTTGCTGCATTTTAAAGTCAGAACAAATATACTACTCCTGAGAACTGAAGTGCTGCAATATTTACTTTCCAATTTCTGCAATCTTGTCAATAATTTGCCTCTAATTTACGGCTCATTGAACACATTTTAGCTACCCGTCAAACAATAGGCGGTCTCTGCAATTTTATGCATAAATTAAACTACATATGTACATACATACATACATATTTATGTATGTATGTATGTATATAGGCACCATTGTTGATGCGAATTTTATCACACCAAATTGCTTGCGTTTATGTGCGAAAATTTTAAAATTAAAGACACAAAAAAAGAAAACGACGAATTAATAACACAAAGCAAAAAGCGTGTCACATGATTTTTAATTGTCATTGCTTGCGCCTAAATTGTTGTTGCTCGCGCAGCTGTCACAACATTTCAGCAATCTCACATTACGGCTCATCACCAAGCGACCCGGCAGCAGTGCGATGCAATCGACAACACTTCACGCATTTCTGCGCAGCAATTGCGCGTGTTAATTGTAGTTGCTATTGTTGCTGTTGGAAACATGAATACATACGTACATGTCTGTATATTCAGTTGCATATAACAGTATGGGCAACAACCGCAGCTGTGCTGCAAAGAACTAACAAGTCCACGAACAACAACTGCAATTGACATGCACTGTTAAAATAGCAATAACAACAAATTGTGCATACAAGCGTCCTCGCGATATTTAGTGAGTGTGTCTCAAGTCCAAGTGCAATTCGGTTCATTCTCTGCCATTTTTGGTCCGTACCTACTTTGCGGCGCTTTTCTTTTGAAAATACGCGCCGCACAACTCCCTGCCAACTATGCGCAACTGTGCCCACAGCCCACTCCCGTGCCGCACTTGCAACGCATTGCTTGTTTACTCATATGTCAACTTCTGTTGTGGTTTTCTTTTGCTGATTGATGTTAAGTGCTGTTTGCTAGATTAGTGCTAGCATAACAACAATAACAACAACCACACATATGCATACACTATTCGCTTTGTGATTATTGTTGTACAAGCTTGCCCACACTTGGTGTGCCTCTTCTTGCGCCTTTTTCTGCGCCAGCCTCTCGCTCATTGCCGAGTGTAGCGCTGGTGTCTTCTTGAATTGCAGCAGCAATATTTTCATGCTGTTATTATTGTTGTTGTATTATTGCAGTAACTGCTATTGCTGCTGGACCTTCGCCGGCTCGCCGGTTCGCCAGTTCGTTGTTGCTGCAACATCATTGCTGCCACTAAATTGTCTGTCGTCACATTTGTTGCTGTCGCCGCCAACATTTCTACATGCCCACATTACAGCACTGCAATTTTCGTGTGTTGTTGTTGCTGTGTTGTTTAGCTGACTGATCGCTGATCGCCGGCGAATGTTTGTTAGCAAATTTTCATACTAATTGTCAGGCAATTTTGTCCGTTTTCATCCGCCGCATCGGCCGTTCGCCTTTGCATAAGCTCAAACAGTTAATACACAGGCATACATACATATATGTACGCATGTGTATGTTTGCATTCAGCCACGCTCAAAGGCGAGAATCACATGTAAATAAAGTTTAATCGTAAATTGCGAGTGAAATGTGCGACGATTATGTTGGTCATTGAGCACAAGAGAGCCGAACACAAAGGCAGGTACAAATACATACATATGTGAACTCTTACATTAAAGTGAAGAACTAGAATGTTATTATGTTGTACTATTTATTTTATTTATTTATTACATAATAATTATTATTATTTATGAAAAAATTTTCATTATTTGTGCTATACGAGTATTAACCAATTCATAAAATCGAGTGCCTCTCTGGTGCTAGCAGGATCTGATAACTAGAAATATTCATGCGGAAATTTAAACATGTAAGGGATTAATATATGTATCTAGAGTTGGAATGCAGTAACGATTGGCTGGTTTGTGTAGAGTAAAAATGTGGCTTATTCAACTAGAAAGTAATCTGGCGAAGTTTACTTTAGTCTGATCTTAATTTTGTGCCTGACAACCCTCTCTTCTTCTTTATCGGCGTGGACACGTTGACTGCGGTATTCGTTGCCAATGCGCAAAGGACCATACATCTTCAGCAGAATTTTTTTTGAAAACTTGTAAGACCGACTCATCAGATGTTGTCATGGTGGCCGCCTCTGCACCATATAGTAGGACTGTAGGATTTCGTCTTTGTTCGTCGAAAGAGGACTTTACTTCTCAATTGCCTAATCAGTCCGAAGTAGCACCAAGGAGTTGGCAAGAGTTATACTGCGTTGGATTTCGAGGCTGCCACTGTTGTTGCTGTTAATGCTGGTTCCAAGATAGGCGAAATTATCTACAACTTCGAAGTTATGTATCAGTTTACACAGCCGTATTAGTTTTGCGAGGATACCAAATTCAGACATCGCGGCAATAAGGCAGCTCCTTTTCGTACTATCGAAAGCAGCTTTGAAATCGACGAAGAGGTGGTGTGTGTCGATTCTCTTTTCACGGGTCTTTTCCAAGATTTGGCGCATGGTGAATATTTGGTGAGTTGTTGATTTTACAGGCTTAAAGCCACACTGATAAGGTCTAATCAGTTTGTTGATGGTGGGCTTTAATCATTCATACAATACGTTCGATAGAATCTTCTATGCGATGTTGAGAAGGCTTATCTCACCGTAGTTGGCACAGATTGTGGGGTCTCCCTTTTTGTGGATTGGGCAGAGAAACTTAAATTCCAATCGTCGGGCATGCTTTCGTCTGACCATCTTCTAGCTGATGCATGCTCCTTATCAGTTCTTCGCCGTTGTATTTGAATAGCTTGGCCGGAAATCTATCGGCCACCGATGGTTTGTTGTTCTTCAGAGGCGTAATTGCTATTCGAAATTCTTCAAAGTCGGACAATGGAATGTCTGCTCCATCGTCATTGATTGGGGAATCGGGTTCAACATCAACTAGAGTTATGCTTTCACTGCCATTCAGCAGGCTGTGCGGTGTTCCTATGCTCTAGGCATCGGTTACCAGATCACCTCCTCTGGGGGTTCTACAAGAGTATGCTCCGGTCTTGAAACCTTCTATTAGTCGTCGCATTTCTTGGTCGAATTTTCGAGCAATACCCCTGTCGGCCAGCTTGTCAACCTAATCGTACGCACGTATCTCACTTTCCTCTTCAACTCTCGGTATCTATTCCATCTCGCACGTATTATAGTCGATTGTAACGTCGCGAGGGAAGCAGTCTGTTTTCTCTCCGCTACGACACGACACTCCGCGTCCTACCAGCTGTTCGTTTGCATTTTCCGAAAACCGAGTTGTTGATGAGTGCACTCAGAAAGCAGAAGGGCAAATTAGGTTACGTAAATAGGCTGATATGCGTGATACCACGAATAATTGCACTTGGACTGCTAGAGACGCTTGTTCGCCCAGAATTCCTAAGTACTTATCAAAAAAACGTAAATCTATAAAGCGCGAAGCGTCAGCAATAAATTTATTGAGCTGGCTAATATCTACTCCAGCCAATTCGCCGGCTTCGTAGAAAGTATGGCAATCAAGATGCTTAAACCTTAGAAACAGCTGGACAGTCAAGGAGAAAGTATTTAGATTTTTCCATCACATCTTCCTCCCTGCAACTTTGACAACATTTATCTTCCAAATTCTTCAGCGTCACCTTGTGAGTGCTAATAGAACAAAACCAGTTGGAACACCTGTCATTGCGGCGATGTGAGTCTTATTATGAGCTATTCCACAAATGCTGATTGCTGACGAACGCCTGCTAAGCTCATGCTAATAATATCTAATAGATCCAGCGTTTGAGTGCATAACGACCGGGGAGCACCTGCTTGTTCCTATCCTATTGTGATTTGGTTAAGGGTGCCCTTTCTAGCGAGCTCATCGGCATCAGGCATACAAAAAAATTTAATATCGAAGCACCTTAATGCCACAGGTAGTGAAGTCATGCACTCCTTGACTATCTTTGAGCTCACTGTCACCGAGCTGAAGGCCTATAAAGGACGCGATAATAAAGATTTGTATTTAATACGTAAAAATATATATATTTTTTCTCTCAGTCCGGCTCAAATTTGATCAGATGGTATAAATAATGTAGCGATAACTTTTTGATCGTTATGTATCGTTCCTTTATCTGAACCATGAACGATAAACTTATCAAAAGTAAGCACAATATTACCGCTAAATCAAAAGATTTAAGCAACGAACTTCGGTGGACAGGAACACAGGGTTGAGCTTCTGTTTGGATGGGTCCAAACTAGTTAAGCGAGTAGAAGATAGTGTATTTTCAGCCAAATTATATTAGATACCAGAATCGCCTTCCGTATAATAGATCATCAGACCACTGAAAAGTCGTCCAAGCGGAGATCGCAGATATTAGAGAAAGTCTACCTGTTCTGACAAAGAGCGTGCTCACAACAAGGAATATATTTATATATACAGAGAGACAAGGCTTTGAAATCACTAAAGAGGGATAGAAGACCTTTAATCGACACATATGTTATAAATATAGCTGAGTCTCAGTGCAGTTAATTCCTAACTAGCTCAACATCCTGCTTGTGAAATATGGGCCGCAAATGCCGACTACTAACATTTAAAAGGAATGATATAAGACTATAGTAGGAGTGTTCACTGTTTAATAACATCATATGTGACCTAGTCTACGAAAAGGGAGCTAACGTGCGAAAACTAGTTTTCTGGGAAAAGCTGTTAAAAATAGTCGTCAGTTTCTCGTTATCTCATTAATTGTTCTCCTTTTTTTTGACACCTAAGCCACCTTTCCGTAGACCAGGTCACATATATTGATTATTGTAGATACTGTCAGGAGGTAGAAGAAGTTTTATAGTTTAAATAGTTTTATAGTCTTAAACTTCTTCTTTGGGAATGCAAAGATTCGTATAGGAAAATAATCCCAACTATTGGTCGAAGGTCTCTTGATGATGTTTCGAAAGTTGCACGGATAAAACTTAGTTTATTGATTAACTTCTTTAGATGCACGGGGTCGTTTCGAGAGAACATAATCGAGTATGGGGACTTTAGTCCCAATGATTTCACAATGTGCATCGTCAAACACACACTCTATCTACCCACGTTAAGTTGGGTTAAGTCAGACAAAGTTAAGTTGGGCGGGATAAAAGTGTTGCACTAAGGTTACTCAAACGTTAAAGTTATTTTTGTGGAGTATTCGACAGTCCCTAAACATTTCTTCAATACAGATAATTTTTTTTATCTATAAAAAAGAACGTCTCACGGCAGTTGACCACGTGCCACCGAAAAGGTCGCTTGTATCTCTTGAATCGCTATACTCAGTGATAGTCAAGCGGCACTAAAAGCGATCTCAGCTTATGAGATCAAATCGCTATTGGCGAAGGAGTGTATAGGAAGACTGAACCGCCTATCAGTTTGCCACTGTGATCTACATGCCGGGGCATAAAGGAGTAGCCGGCAATGAGCTGGTCGACGAACTAGTTCGCTCTGCGGCTACTTCCAGGATGTTGGGATCCGAATAATGCATTGCGGTATGGTCCCATACCATTAAGGAGTTGCTCCGCACAGAGGAGAGTGTGGGAAGAGAGCGGCACTGACTGTAGACAACTGGAATGCGCCACGCCAATGTGCAAACTAATGGAACCGGAAACTCCAGAATACGTTATTCTAGATTGCTCAGAAATTTGTAGAAGCAGGCTCAAGGTCCTTGGATCCATCTACGTGGAAATGAATCACATCACCTCCATCGCGCACAGGAAATTCCTGGAATTGTTCAGAGTGCTGGATCTTCGTGACCATATGTGATATAGGAGAGGGTAGAATAGACCGTAGGTCGCAGTGCATTATCTCAATTAATTTCTGTGGACATGCATTCTGATTGAAGAAAATATGCATCAAGCGCGTTGTCAGCAGATGGTCAAGGGCAGGCTTTCATGAGGAGATCAGCCTGCATTACGATTTTCTTTAGCTCCCCACTCCATTCGTAATAACCGCAAGGAAGTACTAAACTGATTATTATATATGGGTATAAACTATTAAAAAATAACGGTACTATTTCTGAGAATTTGACTTCGTTGTATGTAATTTTGTAACAGAATTTAAGGTAAGACAAAGTACGTTTCACTGGAAACTTTTTGTCGGCAAGTGAAAATTATTTTCAAAATTTATTTATTGCCTCTCTTGTTTTCTAAAAACATTCGATGCTCTCCCCTCCTTTTCTAGCGCCCCTCTTCTAACTTCAGGTTAATTGTGCTTAAGATACAATACTGTTAACTAAATATAATTGCCCGCGCACACAAATTGGCCCCACCACTAATCTGAAGACACATTAATTTTGCTACAAATTACTGCAGCAAGAAACCAAAGCAACAACAAACAACAAACGCAATAATAACTGACATTGAATTGTTGTGCATAAAAACGGGACGTCACCAAAAATAGCAAAGAAACGCTACGGAACGCCTTCAAAAGCAGCTGCAGCTGTGCGCGCGGCTAATGAAAAAATACAAATAAAAACGTACAACAGCAATAACAAATGCGGCATTATGAGCGCTGCAACGCTTTTGTTCAGTGCGACTGGCCAACGAATTAGTGGACATGCAATCTGATTAAGAGATTGATACACTTCTTGCATGCTGGCTGCCTGGCTAGTCGGCTGGTTGGCTGCTCAGAGTCATCCTGTAGAAGCGAGCAGAAACATATTAAGAATTAAAAATGTATATACATAAATATATATAAGTATATATAATAGAAGGATGCCAACAGCATCGGCCGCAGTAACAGCAAGCGCTTTAAGCCACCAGTAGTAATTCGCACGCCACTTGCTTTGGCCGCTGAACTGAACTGCTGTGGCAGCTGCAGCGCTGAACTCAACCCTACTCCACTCAGCTTCACACAGCGCTGCGGCCACGCACTCGGCTCTTCCCTACTTTTTACCTTTTGACTTCATTTAACTCATTTCACAGCCAACAACGCTGCAGCTCTGTCTTTATTTGTTAGTTATTGTTTTATATTTTAGTATTTTATACCCTTAACAGGGCACATTCTACTTTTTCATTATTGACGAGACGGCGCTTACGCGGATATAGCCGAGTTTACCACGGAGGCTTCGTCTTCCTCTGCTTCCCACGGCGGGTTCTGCGTCGAATACTTTCAGGGATGGATGGTACCCGCTGTCTCTTAATTCGCTTAACTATGTTAATGACGTGGTATATCTCGTACACCCCATTGTTAAAACGCCTGCATTGCACGCCTTGGCCAATGCGCAAAGGACCATAAATCGTCCGCAAAATTTTTCCTCGAACACTCCTCATTATAGCAGGACGGTCATTATGAGTCACTTGTACAGTTTTGTCTTTGTTCGTCGAGAGAAGATTTTACTTCTTAATTGCCTACCCAGTCCGAAGTAGCACCTGTTGGCAAGAGTTAATCTGCGTTGAATTTCGAAGCTGACATTGTTTTTGGTGTTAATACTGGTTTCAAGATAGACGAAATTATCTACGACTTCGAAGTTATGACTGTCAATGTTGACGTGCGAACCAAGCAGAACTAAGGGCGCGCTTGTTAATGCCAATGGTATCGATGTCATCGGCATACCAAGCAGTTGCACATTTCTGTAGAAGATTGTACCTTCTATACTCAGATCTGAAGCTTGAATTGTTTTCTTCAGCAGTAGATTGAAGAAGTCGCACGAGAAACTGTCGTTTTGTCTGAAACCTCAGAGAGGTCTTTCACGATCCTGACGATTCGTATTAGCTTTGCGGAGACACCAAATTCAGACATAACGGTTTAAAGGCAGCTCCTTTTCGTGCTAATATCTAAAAGAAAACTTAGGAGGTTCTATAGCTAAAGTATACAAATGATTAGTGTTACGAGCTGAACTGATTTAGCCATGACCATTTAAACTGACCGCTCAAAATTAAGTTAAATATCTCTTTATGTCCTTTTATGTTATAAGAAATGGACCTGTGAAGGGTCTTCAGCTTCGGTGCAGCCGAAGTTGACGTTTATTTATTTATTTTTTTTTTGTTTTTGCTTTTTCTTGGCTTGCTTATCACTAACTCATCATTTGGTTTTAATTTTTATGCCTCTGCGCCTCCAACAGCCAGCAAAAAATCCCTGTGCGGACAGCCTTGTTATTTTTGTATTCTTGCCATTATTGTTGTTGTTGCTGCTGCTGATTATTTGCTGTGCGCTGACGCATTTCACAGTCATTTCGCGCTTCATTTCTTAGTTGGCTGTCTGCTTTGCTTTTATCACTTCGCTTTGCCACTTTTCTTTACCACTGTGCTCCTTGCGAATTTTGGGCGGTTTTGTGGTTTTGCTGTTGTTGTTGCATTATATGTATTTTTATTTTTTCATTTAAACTTGCTAATGCTCCTGCTTCTCACCTCAGTTTTGCGGTTGCTTCAGTTTTTTTCTTGCTTTTCTTGTTTTAGTTTTATAATTTTGTTATTGTTGTTGTCGCTGCTGCCATATAAATTGCATTAAATTATGCTTGAACTGATTAACAGTTCAATTTATGGCTTTGTGGGCGTGTTGACTTTATTTTAAAGAGGCATTGCTTTATTGGCCATTTTTGCCGCCTATCGCGATTTCGAGCACAAGCGTTGGTTGGTGTGAACTTTGTTGTTTTCGAAAGAGAGATTTCGCATTATTTTTGTACTTCTGATATTTTATGCTTCCTTGTTTATAACTTTTATATATTGTAGATAGATATGTAAAAAATGAAATTGAGCTCCGAAGAACAAAGCTTATAGGCCTTCAGCTTCTCCTCTTCCAAGTCTAAAGTATGTTTCAGATATGTTTTCCATATATCTAATTAAGCGGTTTTGTGAAACTTAAGGTGAAAATTGGGTGCAAGATTTCCGATATTTATCTCGAGATTATTCTCAAAATTGAGGGTTTGGCTCGGTAAGCAATTACTTGCAAATTTACAAAAAATTTAGGCCGCTCAAGCTATTGTTGTTACAGTGGCAACAAACATTCCTTAAATAATTTTGAGGAATGCAGTGAAGTTGACAGTGCTTGGTAGGGTAAAGCCCCAGATCAGTTTCGTTTAAGTAGAATCGATTGTCAAGTCTTATATATGCTAATTCAATGCACTTCTGCGAATGAGTTCTTGCTAAGGGTATTTCTAATTCTTCCTGAGAAAGAAACTGATTATACCGTGATTCTTTCAGTTCGAAATCCTTGTCGTACAAATTAGTACTGTTCCCTATACCCTAAAGTAATCATTCCGTAAAAGCCCAACATAATAATGCCACATCATTACAAGGTTATTACCCTTGATAACTTTCAGCTTATGAGACTCAAACTCCGATAAATTTTTTGTTTAAGAAGTGAACTTTCTTATTTAACTTGCCGTCAATATTCTTGGCCTTTTTATGTGATACTGTGTTGACGGATTGTTTAATGAACAACCAGCCTAGGCATGAAAATAATGCAGAAATGTCGAGAGACCTTGGAGCTATGTATTGGTATTTTATGAAAGAGAGGTATATTTAGTTAATGTAATGTAAAACGAGAATCCGAATGAAAAATACAACATTGCCGCTGCTGTGATTTTCTTTTTTGTTGACTACTACGGCTACTATGGCTTACGAAGAAACCGTCCTGCCAATAGGAAATCGTAATTTTCGTTCTTCTCGACGGAAATTTATTTTTGATTTGCTTATTTAGTCCAAAATACGTACACTAACGGGTGTTCCAAGTAAAGGTAATTTTCTCAATCGGCTGTTTTTGGCAAATCAACCGTGAGTCGTGTCAAGCTGTCATGTTATTTTTCTTCAGTACATGGAAAGATTTATGCCAGAACCACGTCTACAAATCGTTCAACTTTATTACGAAAATTCAAGTTGTGGTCAACATAATCGGCCTACTGAACGTACTATTCGGAATAGACCACATCCAGCACGCGGTGAAGAAAATATAGCAGCCGAGCTGAGAGTGTACACGAAGAACTTGGTCGATTCGGCGCCGGTCGCAACAACTCGGACTTACGTATAGAACGACTTGGCGCATTTTACTTCAAAATGTAAAGCGTACAAAATACACCTTGTGCAACATCTGAATCCGCTCGTCTTTCTTAAGCGACATCGCTTCGCATTACGGACTCTTGAAAAGTTCCAGGAAAATCCGACGTTTTCGAGTTAAATTCTGTTCAGAAATGGCTTAATGAACATGTAAACAAACAAAATTACCGCACGGCGACTACTATTTAATGCCTGAAATTGAAGCTCGTGATGATTTGGTTTCAACAAGAAGGCATCACCTCCCACATATCGCATCAATCAATGGATTTATTGCGAAAACACTTCGATGAGCAGATAATTTCACGTTTTGGGCCGGTCGATTGGCCACCAAGATGGTGTGATACCACACCATTATCCTGTGGGGATATGTAAAGAATAAAGTGTATGCGGACAATCCGTTTCGATTCAGGTCATGGAGCAAAACATCACGCTTGTCATTCGTCAGATACCAGTCGAAATGTTCGAACAAGTCAATGAAAATTGGAGTCAATGGATGGACCATCTGAGACGTAGCCACGGCCAACATTTAAAAGAGATAATCTGCAAAAAATAAATGCCAAAGTATATTCTTTCGAATGATAATAAACATTCACCTTTAAATTTGATGTTTCTTTGTTTTTTTCTTTAAAAAAGTAAGGAACCTCGTAATAGACCAGCCTTTATTAAACTAATTTGTATTTGATTTTAAGTAGTGTACGACTTGATTCTTTTTTAAGACAGATAGAGATGTTTTGTACATTTTTGTGGTCAATTATAAGGCGTGAATCTTCTCTGTAATAAGGTTGCCGGTTTCAAACAGTAAACAACCATAGTTTCTTCTGGAGTGAGTGGATCACAATTACAGGTCAGAATAACAGTTAAATATTGCTAGTCTTTCATCTGAAACTCCCTGTAGTGGGATTTTAATTATCTTGTGTGTATAAGACATATCGACATCGAAAATTCTCCTAAGTTAGCGCTATTTAAGTTAGAATTAGTGGAACTCATCTGAAATCTTCTCTGAGGTACAATGTCAGCTTTTGATAATTCAAGTGGGTCCACTTTTCACGAACGGGTTATTTGTCGAAATGTCCCGCTAATAAAAAGAATATGTACATGTACTTATTATATATGTATAAATATATGTGTATGTATTACATATATGGCATATGGGGTATGGTATATACATGTCTACCAGTGTTACACTTTCATTGTTTAAACCGAAAATAAAATCGACAAAATATTGCAGACCACGAACTCTACAGATTGCAAATGAAAAGGAAGCTTTTTTGTTGCCAGCGCGCGGCAGTTGGGATGGGAAATGTATGACAAAGCGTTACACTGGCTGGCGACTGGCAGGAGCCGCTAGATTTATTTCGTTTTCTAGGTTAAACTGTCTGTTCAACATTATGATCGTCTACATCTCGCCAATTTTTTATAATTCTGTCTTTCTCCTTGTTTTTGTTTTTACACGGACGTCTGCTCGCTGGCGATGCTTGTAACATTGCACCAAACGAATAGACTCACATATGAACAAATATACATACATAAGTACATGACTGTACATATTTCAATGAGAATGTGTTTGTGTGACTGTGAGAAAAAATATTTACTGCATGACAGAAAAATCTCCCAAAACTTAAAACCTAAAAACAAAGTAAACAGTGAAGTAGGCAGATAATGGAAGACACTACCATAACAATAAAAACAATCATTCGTCTTCTCCTTAATGGAATATTCAGAATAAGAAGCCATAGCTTATGAAAAGTTTGAGAGGTCTAGGTACATACATATATATTTCGTCAGTAGGACTCTGGTTAATCCAAAACTGTATTCTAAGTACATTATTTTTTCCAGAAATTTGTAGACCCGGAAGAAGGAAATTATGTCACATTCATCTGCCCTTGAGCTGTATACTAATTGAGATTTTGTGGTTACTAATTAGAAGAGCAGGAATTTCATGAGTACATAAGAACTTTTAAGCCGACTTTCGAGATTCCCTACTTTTTTAAAGAAAAAACACATTAACTAGATTTTAATGGGGAATGTTTATTATTATTCGAAAGAACATTCATTGGCATTTTTTGAAGATTATCTCTTTAAAATTTTGGCCGCGGCCAGGTCTCAGATGGTCCATCCGTTGAGTCCATTTTCGATGACTCGTTCGAGCATTTTGACTGGTAACTGGCGAAAGACACGCGTGATGTTTGGTTTCATGGTCTAAATCGAAAAGGGATTGTCCGCATAGACTTTAGACTTTAAATGTCCTCATACCAAAAATGCTAACGGTTTGCTACACGATCTTGGTGGCCAATCGACCGGCCCAAAGCGTGAAATTATCTGTTCACCGAAGTGTTTTCTCATTAAATCCATTGATTGAAGCGATGTGTGGAAAGTGGTCCTGTTGAAATCAAATGTCGCCGAAATCACTAGCTTCAATTTCAGGCATTAAATAGTCGGTTTTCATGGCGCCATAACGGTGGCCATTGAAGATTACGTTCTTACCGGTATAATTTTTGAAGAAATATGGACCGATGAATCGACTGGGCCACAAACCTTTGTTTTTCTGGATGAAATTGCAGCTCTTGAATCTTTTCATGTTGCTCTTCGTCCCAAATGCGGAAATTTGGTTTGTTTATATACCTATTGAGGCAGAAATGGGCCTCAATCGCTGAACAAAATTTGGCTTGAAAACATCGGATCTTTTTGGAATTTTTCAAGAGCCCATAGAGCGAATCGATGTCGCTTAGGAAGGCCGAGCGGCTTCAGTTCTTGCACAGCTGTATTTTGTACGCTTTTATTTTAAGATCTCGACGTAAAATGTGTCAAATTGGTCCGGACCTCAATCTTTCCCGTAAGAAAAATAAATTATATATGTTTTAAGATTTTTGCATCATCCGAAATTTAAACCCACAACCCTTATGGGTGCTAGTCACGCACTTAACACACCTTTCTATAACGGACATTTGGTGAAAAAACTTGTGCTACCCTAGCACGCTCCAAAACTTTGGGATATAAGAATGCCTCAACATTTATACTGAACTCTTTTTTCCCTCATCCCTATCCTCCAAATTTCCTTGCAAGTTGGCATTCATTACAATGCCTACTTAAATACCTACCCAACTCTGTGGTTTACATACATACATACAAACAAAAGGAAGCTTACAAGCAATTTTTTCGAAAAGTTTGTCGCATTGTCAACTCAACATTCATTGTGTTGCATTCTATATGTTGTTTTTCTGTTTTTTACTCAACTCACTGCATTATTGTTACAATTCTGCCGTTGTTATTTTTATGAGTACTTTTGTCGTTGTTGTATTTGTTGTTGTTGTTCGTTTTTGTAGGCATTGTCGCTAATATCGATCGACATAAACTCATATTGTACGCCAGATTGGATATCGCAAGCGAATGCAACAACATATTGGCGACAACGTCGAACAAAGCGAACAATAACAACAATTATATTGTATGTAATAGCAGCATGTGAGGGAATCAATGTGCCCATGTAGGTATGCAGGCGACACGAATGACAATAGTAGTGTGGATAATAATAAAAAATATGCTTATGATTTTGTAAACATACGCAAAAATATTGTCGAATGAACACATACATACACGCATACACACCAACACATAGAGTAAAGTGTAGCCAAACAGACGGGCAGACAGATTTCAACGTTGTTGCCGAAAAACTTCTCAGGGTTCACTCGCAATCCGCCCATAGTGGGCAGCTATGCAGCTAGAATATGTAAGTACGAGGGCCATCCGACGTATGCTCGGCAGCAGGATTATAGTCCGCCAATCGTTTCTTCTTTTAGGAATTCGATGCCAATTCGAGATATCAAGTACAGCCAGGTCCTTCTCCACCTGATCACTCCAACGGAGTGGAGGTCTTCCTCTTCTTCTGCTTCCCGCGGCGGGTACTACATCGAATATTTTCAGAGCTGGAGTGTAGCCGCTGCCTTTTTATTCGCTCAACTATGTCAATTCCGTCGTACAACTCGTAAAGCTCATCGTTTCATCGAATCGAATGCGATATACGCCGTTGTCAAAGCTCAAAGGACCATAAATCTTCCGCTGAACTTTTCTCTCGAAATCTCGTAACGTTGACTCATCAGATGTTGTCATCGTCCACGTCTCTGTACCATATAGCTGGCCGGGAATAATGGGTGATTTATAGAGTTTGGCCTTCGTTCGTCGAGAGAGGACTATACTTCTCAATTGTCTACTCAGGCCGAAGTAGCACTCTTATCCGAGTATGTTTCCTTCTTTTCATTGGTAGGGTTTTTTACATGGTGGGTCTCGAACCCAGCGCACAACCCTGGGGAGGGATGGTTCTCCATCTCACCTTAGCTCGCCTTCAAACGGATGTGTTTTGACAACCCAGAGGATACTTGGTCTAAGACCGTAAGTCGTGAGCTGCTTCAGTCCTATGTACGAGGAAACAAGATTAAAAAAAAAACAGAACAAATAGTTTTTTCGGTAAAATGAATTTATTTTATTCAAAATAGTCTCCTTCTGCTTCAATACAGCTTTTTGCACGGTCGAAAAGCATGTCGAATGAGTGTTTTAGCTCGTTGGCCGCCAGTATGCCGGTACAAGCCTTTTGAATGGCCTCTACGTCTGCATAACGCTTTCCTTTCATGGGCATTTTTCCGAAAACTAAGAAGTCGCACGGTGCCATATCTGGTGAATACGGGGAGTGGTTAATGGTAAAAATGTAATTTTTGGTCAAATAATCGGTCATAAGATCGTCGATCGATCAGACGGCGCATTATCGTGCAACAAACGCCAACTTTCATCTTCGCGATAGTCGGGCCGAACACGTTGAATACGGCGCACCAAACGCTTCCAAGCTCCAAGGTAGAATACCGCATTAACCTTTTGGCCGGCTGGAACAAATTCTTTGTGGGTAATACTCTTGGAGTCATAAAAACAAATCAGCATTGTCTTCACTTTTGACTTCTCCATGCGCGATTTTTTGTATTTCAACTCGTCTGGTGCCTTCCATTCAGTACTCTGGCGTTTCGTTTCGGGATCATATTGGAAACGCCACGTTTCGTCACCCGTCACAATATTGTAAAGGAAGTTTTTGTCCATTTTGACCTCTTTAATGATGTCCTTCGAATGTTGGATTCTGAGCAATTTTTGGTCGTAAGTCAATTTGTGCGGAACAAACCGTGTACACACCTTTCGTAAGCCCAAATGTTCGGTCAAAATGCGATAAATCGATGTTCTGGAGATGTTCAATTCCATTGCCATGAATTTTAATGATGATTTCGAACGATTTTTTGATGAATTTCTCACTGAACAATCGATAAAAACAGCAGATTCTAACGCACCAGTCGACATATAGATGGCGCCACCAGGAGGCGCTAGATTTAAAAAGTCCTATTTACTTTGGAACGCACTTTGTAAAAGAATCGTTTTTAGCCATTCCCAAGTGAATGGCGATCAGAGAACTTTCCTCATTTGCGCGTACTTCTACACATGACTCCATCCACTACCGTGTATGATAAAATGGCAAACGTCCACGATCTCTCTCAAAAGACCAAATGATTTTAAACGCAACTGTGAGATCACTTCAATATAGTGTTGTACACTGTTTAGCGTGATCCGAAGGAGTTTCTGGATCGTTTCGTGATTGTTTACGAAATATGTATCTCCTGGTATACACCAAAGACCGCAAAAGTGTTTCAAGATAAGAGCAACGTCTACCGAAGGAAAGGAAATATTATCGTTGAGTCCCATGTCGAATTATTGGAAGAATCCAACGGCGACGTAGAGAATACGACTCCATTTGACGAATCTGCTTCTAAGAAAACGAATACTGTCCTATCCATTGCAACAGTGATGACCATCGTATTGTCTAGATTTCTCGCCTTGCAACTTCGTTTATTTTCCACTTGCAAATGTAATCGCTATCACGAAGACTTCCAGAAAACGTAAGGAAATATGCCTGAAAAAGTATAAGGCGCAATTTTTCCAAAATTTCCATTTATCTCTTGTAGGTTAAGTACACATCGGAACGCTCTCGTAAGTACCGCTGCTTGCAAGGGTATGAGCTCCGAACGACGTTTGGTATGAATTGCAGAAAATGCAGAGAACACTCCAGCAACAGCAACAGCTGCTGGCTATACTACCTTGGCGACAATGTCACCAATGAAATTCTGCAACAACAATGTATAAAACTGTGGAAGCATCATTGCATTCGTGTAGCGCCATGCTGCAACGCTGCCACATGGCTTCCTTTGCCACTTTCTGTCTTGTTTTTTTATTTTTGTTTATAACTCCACAACTGTTTTTTTCGTTTCGTTATTCGCTATTTATTTACATACATATATATTTTGTTTTTGGTTTTGCGTTTTTTTCTTTGCCTCCTTTTATGCATGCAACATCGTTGTTAACGTACTCATATTTGCTCTGATTTATTTGGCGTCTATTGTTTTCCATTTCGGCGCGTTCGCCGTTCGCCGTTCGTTGCTCTGTGTGTGTTTTGTGCTGTTCACTTTGTTTTTGCTTTGGCTGTGTTGCCCTGGTTTTCTGCCAGTTTCAATTGTGTCTTTTGAAATCGTATTGATTTCAATAGCTTTTAAGTAGTCTTTTTCCTCGTTGTCGCCTTCCACCGCCGCCTCGTTCATCGTCTACTTGAGCTCGGGAGTCATCATACAGAATATAGCAAATGTTGTTACCGTTTTGGCAGTCTGAGCGCCTTTAAGTGCCTGGGAAAATGTGTTGCTACAAGTATTGCGGTTGGCAGTTGAATGGGTTAGGACAACAACAACTAGGCTAATAAGGATGAATAATGGATAGATTTCATAATTTTACGAACGTTCGATATAGAAATTGCGGTTTATGGATACATATGTATGAGTATTAGATTAGAAGATAAAAAATAAAAATTAGTGGAAAATAAGTAGGAAGAGTAAAAGTCGCGTGCGATCAAATGATGATTAATGATATCATCCTCTCGCAAAATTTCTCTAACCCCCATAGGTTTTTTGAGGCAATACCTAAAAAGAAAACAATTATTGTAAGCATAACTTCCGTAAAGATCTATGCTTTCTTTAGGAAATTTCTTTTACGATTATAAACGAACCGAAGCACAGTTCTTCGTAGCGCAACTTTGTCATAGTCGGGTAATTGAACGGTCGCTCCATCGTCATCGTTTGGGAATCGGGAACATAATCTGCTGGTGTTATGCTTTCACTGCCATTCAGCAGGCTGGAGAAGTATTCCCTCCATAATTTCAATATCCTCCGGGCATCAGTTACTAGTTCACCTCTGGGAGTTCTAAAAGAATATTATCCGATAAAAACTGCAAAAAATTTATTAAAATAAATCTAGAATCATAAGAAAAACACTTTACGAAATCATGCTTCTTGATAAATGGCTAAGTTGGAATCCCCAAGGATACGAGGTATTTCAAATAAAAATATTTTAAAAAGCAATAATTTCCAAGTTTACAAATTTATGGAAATTTCATTAAAAATTACGTCTCGGAATTCTTCTGCAAGCGAAGCTCCAAATGCTCGAAATTGCGTCAATTTTTCTCTCGTCCATTTGGCGAGGATATTTATTCGCTCACTTAGAAGACGCGGTAATTTTCAGCTTGTTCTACAAATTGAAATTGCGTTCTTTTGTTGTTGCCGCCACAAAGAGTGCGCCAGCGCGAGTATGAGCGCATAAATTGAAGATGCGACAAATGTTCAATTTGCAAAAACAAAAACAAAAACAACAACGCTAGCAATGTTACATAAGTTGGCGGGGCATTAGGTGCGACGCGATGTTGTTGGGTGTGTCAATGTGGTCTTATAAGGAATTGAATAAGAAAAGCGGGTAATTCCGGCCATTTGGAAATAACTCGCTACTCTACAACAATAACAATAAGATAGCACCTAAGCACAGCAATCAGTTTGCGCTTGCAAGTTGCTTTTTAAGTTACAACCAAGACTCTGTTTTATGTAAACTTGTTGTTGTTGTTGCATAAGCAAGCTACGTTGTGTGCTTTGGCGACGATCGCTTAATCGCCTCATTTAATTTACTTAAATTACTCTAATGATATAAAGTGTTGAAGCAACGGGTTGCGACGGCTTGACGCACAAAAACAACAACAGGAACAACTAAAGGAAGTATAAGAAAGTTAAAGGCAAATAACACGGCCTCGGCATGCAACTTCTATAAATTTACAGTTGCTCTGACGATAAAGCAAAGCAGTTGCATACCTCTTTTTCAGTAACAACAACACAAAAGTGGCTAAATACGAGCATATTTAGTACGATATTTGGTATTCTTAGCAATATTTAATTTCAGGATCGGTTTATACCCAAGTAGGTCCTGAGTTCTGAGAGAAATATATGGTATTAGGATGCAGTGACGAATCAGAAAAAAGCTCTATCAGAGAGCTTGAAAGCTACTTTCTGGTTCTTGGAGGGGTTAACCTCGCAACTCACATGTGGGACTTCGCGTATGTCCTAGATTTGTACTAAAATATTAGGAAGGTTTCTACAAATTCAAGGTACATATTTAAAAAAGGTGGCATCACCAAAATATTTTTTCGCAATAAAAAAATATCTAATATCTATACTTAAAGAAAGGTGACATCCACAAAATTTTAATTTTTTATTAGTTTCATCTGTTTTTTTGAAAAAAAGTAGCAAAAATCCCAAATATCGTTACTTTTAATACAATTTTTATTTTCTATTATTTTTACATCTTTATTTTTATGTAATACTTTTATTCTTCCTGAAGCAAAAATATCAAATGCCTTTACATTTAAAAAGTGTGGCAACGCTAAATTAACACATTTTACTATTTTTATTATGTAATATTTCTGTTTTTGTAAGCAAAATAATCAAAATCTCGCTACATTTAAAAAAAGCTGGAACTACTAAGTTTTCAAAGAAGTTCTGAGATATCTACATATTTCAAAACGGTGGCATCACTAAATTTTAGTTTTTTATCGTTTTTATGTTATATAATATTTATATTTTTTATACTGTGATACCAAAATATTTCTTCACAAAATAAAAAAAAAATCAATATCTATATTTAAAGAAAGGAGGCATCACCAAACATTTTATTTTTTATTTATTTTATTTAAGTATCAAAAATCTCAAATGCCTTTACATTTAAAAAGGATGGCAACGCTAAATTAACACTTTTTACTATTTTTTTTATATAATATTTCTGTTTTTGTAAGCAAAATAATCACCATTTTTACCTAATATTTTTATTTGTACGTAATATATTTTTCTTAAAAAAGGTGGCATCCTTCAATTTTAATGTTTTCCATTTTTATCTAATATTTTATTTTTTATGCAAGCAAGCAAAAATCTCATTTAATGTTACATTGAAAAAAGGTGGCAACACCGAATTTTATTTATTTTACTATTTTTACTTAATAATATTATTTTGCCATGGTATTTTTTTCCTATCAAGGTAACATACATATATCTCAAATCTCGTTATATTTAAAAAAAGGTGGCATCACTAAATTAAAATTTTTTAATATTTTTATCTAGTATTTCATATTTTTAAGGCAAATACAATAATTATTAAAATTTGGTTTCAACAAATATTTGTCGAAGCACTTCCTTAAGCCATCGTGTATTTTCGCCCTTATATACCGTATATATCGCATATATGTATGTATGTACATATGTATATGTATATAGTTTGTTTTTGTTGTTGTCGTGTGGCGTGCACTAAATTTGCATTTCAAATGCGTTTAGGTTTGCACATTTGCTGTCGTTTACACGGCACCTAAATAGCATCATTTATTCTATATTGTTGCTGTTGTTGTTGATTGTGGCTGCTGTTGCAAGGAAATTACGACTTGACATTTAAATGAAGTGCCTGTGACGATATTTGCGCCTTAACGCCGCAACTGTTGAAATGACAAAAACAATTCACAATAACTAGTACTTGCTATGTGGCAATTGTTGTTGTTATGCTTGTAGCTTACCTTACTGCCTTTGTACTGTCAACCAGTGCCGCCGTAACAACTTTTTGCCTAATTCCATTCATAAACAAAACTTTAATTTCGCATAAAGAAAGCAATTGGACGTTCATTATTTGTTGTTGTTGTTGCAACTAACGTAATTGTGTGCCGTTGCTGTTGTTGTAGTTTTATCTTGTTGTCGCTGCGCTTTGCCGGTTCGACACATCCGCGTTCTGCGCTGTCGCCGCGTTCGTTTGTCAGGCTCGACCGGCCAATTGCCTGGACCTCGCGCAATGCGCAAATGATGGCGTTGCTGCGCCTTTTGCGCTTAAGCGGCGGCACAATTTGTTGGCTATTTAACAGCCTTTGCATTGTTGCCGTCGCTTTTGCCGCTGCGCATTTTGAGTTGGCGGCGCGCGGCGCCCCAAATGGCTCAATTAGTTCTCACGCTGTTCGCTCGGCGATTTCGATTTCGCTTTGTTTTTGTTTGTGTGCTTCTGCGAGCAACGCTTTTTTCCCGCCGATTTTCTATGCAGTTGTATATTGGCGCTTTGCGGCCGCTTTAGTGCGCTGGTCAGTAATTTGGTTTGGTAATTTGCAAAAAATAAAATGCGGCGTCCGGAGGAAAGAAAAGCGAGAAAAACGATAAAAATATGTACAAATTTAATTGAAAAGAAAATAGAGGAAAATTAAAATTGATTTGGCTTGTTGCAGCGTCTCTGGTTAGAGGAGCGCCCAGCGAAAGTTTGTGGTTTTGGTTTTCCTCCCAACCCGCTTGACATGTGTTGCATGAGAAAGTAGTGGAAGTCATTCGCGGGAGTGTTGTATGAAAAGAAATTAGTTCAGTGGATTAGTGAGACGACTTTCCCATGTATAATTCTCTACTGTGGACTCAATATGAACTAAATTTCAGATGTAACAAACAGGCAGTGTATTTGGAGGGAGGTGGGGAACAAATTCAGGTAAAGGATAATTAGAAAAGCATCGTAGTTTCTTATTTCTTCGAACTTACTGACACACTTTGGTCTTTTAATCAACTGTAAGGTTTCTGGTTTTTTCACAATTCTGAATGAGCCTAAATTGTCGAGAAATACTAGATAGAAAAAGAAGTTGCTCTAGCCTGTATAATCGTTCTCATTCGCGAGCTTTTAATAACATATTAAGAACTTTGGCCAATAAGATAAATAGGATGTAAACTTTCGGTACCAGCGCTTATATCTTCGTCGGCTGTTTCGTCAAGCTTATTTAACAAATTAAATACCTAATGTCATAATTATATACTTGTCTCGGGATGATTGTCAGATTTCTCAAGGAACTTTTGCATTTGCCTACCGAGGGAAACTCATCATTACAATAAACAATTTGTTGATGTGCGAATTTTGGGTTTTCAAAGTCTTGCGAAGTGGCAGTGCGCACTTCTAACTTCTATAAAACGGCTGTAGCTATTTCGTGCCGCGATTAATCCATCGTTAACATGGTTTGATTATCTTTTGTTTGAAAAAAAAGCTCTGTCTTTTCAGCTACTTCTTTAGTGTCGCTAAAGTTCTTGCCAGCAGTTATTCTCTTAATGTCTGAGAAAATGAAAAAGTGGCGGAGGCCAGCTCCGGAGAACAACTTGGGTGCAGACGATAATCTCAAGCACGTGATCCGAGCGTCACGGTCTCGATTAGTCATTCCTTTCAGATTTGTTGAAACAAACTTTTGAAGGAGTTGCTGACTTCCGATGTTTGCCTGACAATACAATGAAAGTGGTAACACCATCAACTCAACTGTCTTACTACTACTTACCGATATAAAACAGGGTTAGACCATTGAAATCGATCGTTGATCGTGATTGGATGGCTACAATTTGAGTATTTACGTTCTGTAACGTAGAAGTGGCTGTAGTGAGAATTATACTTGTTGTCGTTGTCTAACTCTGACAACTTCATAGAAACAATCGGGTCTAATGGTGGCACGAAATAACTCTTGCCATTGTTTACTAATGTAATCAGTAAATTTATGTTGATAATTTTCGATATAATAATTTCAAGGTACATATATCAGTCTTTTCGATGCCTTCTCGCGTTGTGTCGTTGGATATTTGGATCTTCAGTGAACTCAGTAAGCGCTGGCCAATAACCATAACTTGTGCGACTGCGAGGTCCTTCTGGTCCAGAGTAAGCCGTAAGAGGCCCTCTGCCCTGTGGCTCTTAGTAAAGTGAAACTCGCAACAAGAGTGGGTGATCAAAGTAGGGGTACTTTCTTCAATAGCCTTTGTATTACAGATCAGGCCTGAGTCGTGCCAAACTGTCATGTTATTTTTGTTCAGTATTGTTTGGCATTTCATCTTGAAAAGCCATACGTCTGAATAAAGTTTACAAATTGTTCAATTTCTGTAAAGAATGTGTTTCGCGCGCTTCGCTCAACTTATGGTTAACATAACCGGGCTACTGAGCATACTATTAGCAACACAATCACCCATCTTGAGACCCAGCATTCATTATTGGAAAATATTCGACCGAATTGACAACGTCCGTTTTACGTCGAGATTTCAAATTTGTACAAAATACACATTGTGCAAGAACTGGAGCCACTGGAGCGACATCGTTTCGCTCTATGGGCTTTTAAAAAGTTCCAAGAAGATCAAAGTTCCAAGAGCAAAATTTTGTTCAGCGATGATGCCCATTTCTGGCTCAATAGATATGTAGGCAAGCAAAATTACCGTATTTGGGATGAAAAGCAACCTGAAGAGATTCAAGAGTTGTCATTTTATACACAAAAAACAACAGTTTAGGGTGGTTTGTGGTCAGGTAGAACCATCTATATTTCCTCAAAAAAGCTGCCGGTGAGAACGTAACCGAGAATGGCGACCGTTATCGCGCCATGATAACCGACTATTTGATGCCTGAAATTGAAAGTTGTGATCTCGGCGACATTTCGTTTCAACAACAAGACATCGCCACTTCACACACATCGCATCAATTAATGGATTTATGGATCTGCATACTTCAGTGAGCAGATAATTTCACGTTTCGGGCCGGTCGATTGACCACCAAGATCGTGTCATATCACACCGTCAGACTTTTTCTTGTAGAAATATGTAAAATCTAAAGTCTATGGGGACAATTTCGCTTCGATTCAATCCTTGGAACAAAACATCATGCAGCTCTCGAAAATTGGACTCAACGGATGGACCATTTGAAACGTAGCCGCGGTAAACATTTGAAAGAGATAATCATCAAAAAATTAATGCTAAAGAATGTTCTTTCTAATAATATTTAGTAAATATTCCCCATTAAATTTGAAGTTTCTGTGCTTTTTTCTTTAAAAAAGTAGGGAACCTCGAAATGGATCACTCTTTACTAGCAAGTCATTGGCTTGTGCGTAATTAAAGTGCTTAATGTGAGCGCACGCCACAAATCGCAGCTGCGATATTTTAATCGAAGACATAGAACTTAATTCGTGCCATTATTACCCCTTGTTAGCATGAACATTTCCGCAATTATCGCAAATAAATTGATTTTCGCACGCAATAAACAAATGGTGAGGCAAATTAAAATTTCTTGGAATATGGTGTGCAGTGCGAAAACTCAGTGGGTCGATGGTTAGGAATCTTGTTATAGTAAATATTTTAAATGGGAGAAAAGAAGGCTAATTTTCTGCTAACTGCCACAGAGTTCCAGTTCAAGTCAATCACAAGTTATCAGAACTAACTCAAACTTTCAGAATATTTGAATGAAGTATTCACTTATGCAATTATAAAATATTGCCTTAGGAAAGACAATAAGCTCTCCAAGGTACAATTCGCCCAAAAATTGTTTAATTCCATTCGAAATTTTTGGTATCTTTCAACACAAATAAAATGCACAGTTCGACGCCGGAACATTCTAGTAGTTAACGGTCCAGTTAATTTATGTAAGAGATTTTTTGCCACTCGAACAGTAATAACAAAAGCCTTGGAGTTCTAAATTACCTACTAATTCATTTTCATAGTTCAAGCTAAGTTTTCGATACGAACGTGCGACTTATGTGGTACTACTAGATTTTCACAAACATTTTTTGAAGCCTTAACCTATATATGTGCTTAACGTCATAAACGTATTAACGTATTTTAATTTTAAATCTTCGGTCACACCCTGTATGCAACATATGACCTGTGACTGATACTAGAAGTAAGTTCAGGACAATATAAAGACATACTAGAATTAATATTTCCACGTGATTAGCGCATAGTAGCTTGGCTTTCTTTGCTTAGCAAAATAGTTTCTGCACTTGCCTATCCATACCCAAGTGCAGCTCGTTAAATAATTACTTAAGTTGTGATCATTAAGTTTTAGTGCCTTGAAAATGAGTTTCGTATTTGCCAACGAAATGAATAATTTCGAGCAATTAGCCGTCTTTTTGAGTTGCCACCACAGCGCAGTGTATTTGAGGTAGTGATTTGAAAGATACAGACCACACACACACACGTCCATATATGTAGTATATTTAGCATATACAATATATGTACATAGTACTGATGTGTGTCTTCATTGTGCCAGCTGGCCTAATAGATATTTTCCTGTGGCCCATCTAAGTGTTCGGTTCGTAATACCGTCGACTGCAGTAAAAGTCAGTAAACAAACTGGCTGACAGGTTGCAGCGATCAACAGCAGAGACATTAGTTATCTAGTTTAGTTTTTTGTTGACACTGGCGGGCGTTTAAAACTGTTGTAAGGGGGGCTACTTGTGTAATTTTTGTATAGTCTATATGTTTATGTGGTAGACTGTGTTTTTTGGTATATTACCTCAATAATTGCAGTTATACTTACGGATCCATTGTGAATCTTAGGTGCTCCTGACAGCACGTTTCACAAGAGCGTAGAAAGAGCACTGCAGAAAAGGAATGTGGCAGCAACAATGCGTAGATAGATAGAGCCTGCACTACGTACCAGAATAGCTGAAACCACAGTAGGGTATATCAGTATTCATCTCAGCACTACAAGAAGTTGACCACAGGCTGGGGTGCTATCCGCTGTCAAGGATATGCGGATGATATTGTTATTATAGCTAGAAGCGAATTCAAGGACACCCTCTGCAACTTAGTATATACGGGTTTAAACTTGAGCTGAATGTCAACCTCTCGAAGACGACCATCATTCGGTTTACGAGACGTAGGGCTCAGCCTCAGAGAGGTAGAGATGTATAATATGGTCAAATATCTTGGACTCACGCTGAATTTCACTCTGCGGTGGTGACATGTCGTGTGCCTTGCAAACATGCCCGAAGGCAGCACTTGAAATTATGTTCCACTTCACCTAGTAGTCGGTCACACACTGCTTCAAATGTCAACAGAAGGGTTTGGCAGGGGACTTAAGTGGTGTAATACCATAGCCTATTCTTCAAGACGTTCAAGGTCACCCTTAGCAGTAAGGCTGAATGGAATGATTCCACTCCCGAGCTACTGCTTAGGGATAGTACAATCACGTGGCACACCGACGGCTCGAAAACGTCGGAAGGAATTAGGGCAGGGGTCGCAGGACCACGCACAAATTCTCCATACCTATGGTAATTTTTCCGAGCATATCTCAAACAGAAGTTTTTGCCATTAGTCGCTGCGTAGGGATAAACCTCTACGACAGCCTTAGCGACAGTCAAGTGGCACTTAAAGCAAACTCTGCCTACGAGATCAAATCCCTACTGGTGCAGGAGTGTAGAAAACGGTTGAACAGTCTATCGGAACGTAACCAAGTGCATCTTATCTGGGTGCCCGGTCACAAAGCTATAGCCGGGAATGAACTGGTTGATGAGCTCGCACGCTAAGCAGCATCCAGACGGTAGGACCTGAACCATTCGTCGTGGTGGGTCCGCATTCCATAAAGAAGCTGCTCCGCACGGAAGAAGAAGTAGCTAGGGAGAGTTATTGGTAACAAAACCAAAGGCATGCGCCATGCCAAGTTGTTAATGGGGGGTTACAACATCAGCATGTTTTAATATGAAAAAAACCTCACCTGGACAAACTCAGGCTACTTGTTGCATTCTACACTGGACACTGCAAGCTCAAGAAGCACGTATATAACATGGGCAAGACTTTTGGGCATTTAGGCATACTTTTCACTCGGTGATACTACAGTTGCCTAATCTAACCTCAGCTAAATTTCAGTTTTTCGGCGACGCCTTTGTACTTTTAAGATACGAGCTACGCACCCTTTCCGAGTGTTGCTGGTGAGATCACTAACTTGTGGCAAATACAAACATACTGTCATATAAAGATATAGTTTGTACAAATCTGTATATTCGCTCGCTGTGCGAACGCCAGGATCACCCACCTCGTTTGTGAGGCTTATTTTACGCCGCGCTGATGCTTTGCATTCATCTATCTATCCATCTAGCTTTGAGTGGATTTGTGTATGTGTGAGGTTTGTGTGCGGTAAACGCCTAATGATAATGCGTTTTTTGCACTTTGCCCGCCATTTCAAGCTGCGGAGTGTTCGACTCATTTTCATTGCCAACCATTCGCGAGTAATTTAAATGAAATCAAGGCGATGCAAGGTGCAGGCGTTGAGGACTACGAAAGCGATATGCGCTTCAATGACTGTACATACATATGTATGTGTGTATTGGTGCATCTGCATAGATTCATTGTCGGGTCGTAGCGTGATTTGTGGCAGGCAGTCTCTTGTCTCGCTATCGCCCATATTCGCTCGCTGGGTGTGAACGTGTCGATTGCGTTTATAATGAATGAATGGAATGCAGCGAATATTTTTCAGTTCCCAAGGAAATTTATGGCTTAAACTCTTTACTTGAATAATTATAGCTGTAATCTAAAAATGATCTAAAGCTTGATGTCTATATGCTGGGGTATATATTTAAATTATTTATAATAACAAAATTAAATACCAAAGTTGAGAGCAGATCTTTTTAAATACAAGCGATTAGTTCCCTTTGATTACTGACCTCGCTCATGTTAGGTAAATTAAAATTACTAACAAGAAACTAAAAGCTCTAAATAAAGCTCTTGATAAAAGTTGTCGAACTTATTTTTAAGTTCATCACGTGAATGTCTTAGACCCTGTCTTAAGACCCATTCCCCAAATACTAGGTTGTCAAATATCTCCCTTCCTCCTTTCAGGCTATGTATAAAGCGCTACAGAGCTTGTATCTGGCAATACTTTACATCTTTAAAAGGTCTTGACATAACCTACAAAACGACGCTATACATGATTAGTTTGGATATTGCGTTCAACAGTTATGGACGTGTAAACATAGAGTTTACTAACGCCGAAGTTCGCGCAATTTTAAAGTTTTCCTTCGTTAGAGGAAAATCGGTTAGATAAAGTTCCGTGAGATTAATGGTGTCTATCACTTTGAACTACGGAGGAATGGTTTCGACGATTCAGAGCGGGGAAAACGACACCATGCATAAGCTAGCCGGTGGAAGACCAGCGTCGACGAATACCGATCAAATCATGGAAAATATAGAGTTGTGGCATTTCGTGATATCGCCCAGAAGATGGGAATTGGTCACCCAACTATTTTTAACCATCCGCAGAAGACTGGCTACACAAAAAAGCTTGATGTTTGGGTGCCGCATGATTTCACCCAAAAAACCTTCGAATCAACGCCTGCGATATGCTGCTGAAGCGGAACAAACTGGACCCATTTTTGAAGCGGATGGTGACTGGCGACGAAAAATGGATCACATACGACAATATCAAGCGAAAATGGTCGTGATCGAAGGCCGGTGAATCGTCCCAAACAGTGGTCAAGCCGGGATTGACGCCAAGGAAGGTTTTGCTGTGTTTTTGGTGGGATTGGAAGGGAATCAGATGGCCGCTTAATTCGACTGTCTACTGCGAACAACTGGACCGCTTGAAGCAGGCGATCGACCAGAAGCGTCCAGAATTGGCCAACAGGAAGAGAATGTAGTGTTCCACCAGGACAACGCCAGACCAGTGTGAAAAGTGGCTGTCCGAGTTCTTCGCAAATAAGGAGGGGGGCTTCTACGAGGGGGATATTTTGAAGTTGCCGTCTAAATGGAAACAGATTATGTAATGATACGGCGCATATTTGAACTAAATACGATCACTGTAACACTTTTTATAAAACATTGAATAAAGAGCAACAAAGCGGAAGGGAGATATTTGACAACCTAATATAAAGCGGAGTTCGGTCTAAAAGCATCTCGAAGTTCGGTGCAAAAAATAAGCGCCGACAAAATTCGAATATATTCGCGAATATATATTCAAGTGAAGTATGATTTAATGCATCATGATTTTAGGCCATTGGGGCAGATTCGGCCCCAGCGTGACGGTTCCAAAGTCGAACGTGTTAATGAACTCGTACTAAATTGGCAAGGAGATCCACGAGGAATTAAACACAACGTTTTTATTCACCAGAAAACGAAAAAGTAGTTGGCTTGCTCGGGCTCCAACTTAAGAGAGATTGGACTGCGAAGATGGAAAATAATAAGGTATTTTAAAAATCCATTTAGTTAGTGGATAAGGCTTAATTTGGTTACCATAATGGTCTTAATGATGAACTTAATGCGGTCTTCCCTTTCTGAATCAATAAACTAACCATAGTTTGGTTCCATACTGACCCCATGATATTGCCAAGGTTTCCTAGAAGTCAGACAAGGGATCCGACGAGCTTATGATTAAATTAACTATCTGGTAAACCTAGCCTGAAGTGAGATATAGTGAGATTTAAGACTACTGAAATCCGCATGTATCGGGACTTAGATTCGATTCCAAACAAAATATTCCGGTAGAAAGATCTTAGAAATCCGTGGTAAATTGGAAAAGACTTCCCATTAGTCCCTACTACACCAGAAAGCCCCGTGGTAAGACCCCTTGAGACCTGTTATAGCTCGGGATATGACAAAATTCTCAGTCGTAGCTTATACTAAGGAGTTTTTATAAATTACTTAATATTGAAATTAGTAAGCGTGATCCGGTTAAGTTAACTTTGATAGAAATAAATTTCTATATATTTTCTATATAAAATAATCGAATGTGCAAAGTTATTGATCTGAGCAAGGATTATCATTCAGAATTTGCGAGCCTCAGCTGGAGCTTCATGTTCTTTGCCTTTGTAGGGGTCTGCTACCAATAACTTTGCTTTACCGGTATTAAATTATTGAAACAAGCACATCGGTTGGGCCTCAGATGTCGGTCTTAGTCAGCCGAACCACGAGTTTATTGACTCCTTTAGAGTAGAAACTTTTACTGGCTTGACCAAGCGCTTCACAATGTGTCGTAGGCTGTTAATAAAATGTCATAATCTTGCTGAAATAGAACAATCACGTTGTCTCCAAATATTTGTACTCACAGAGTTCAAAATCCACAAAGAAGTCTGCAGCTTAAGACTTTTCTAGCGTAAATTCACCACCAACACAGTGGCCACAGCGTTGCTGTCGCTATGAGCCAGGGGCAAACAAGGCGATTTTAATCAACACATCGACTACAAGTTCGCTACAACAGCAAAGCAAACAGCAACAAAGAGTACAAGAAAAAGTCGGACAACATTAACAGCGAGTAAAATAAGAAACGATAACAGCGCACAGATTCTTCTTACTTGCTTAACAATGTTGCTGTCAACATTATAGTGCCAGCGTTTTTGTTGCTGCTGTTGTTGTTTTTATTAGTTTATTTAAGTTGCTTATTGGCTTAGGACTGGTGCTGCTCGTCTTATTATCGCCAGCCACTGTTGCACACACACGTACACGCTGGTTTGGTGTCGCGAGACTCTATGGGAAATTCGCTAGCAACATCAAGCCGACTCCCAGCCGACGGGCGATGGACAACGAACGACAGACGGCTTTGCTCCAGTTTTTCAAGCTTATTTAGCGCGTCTCGGCTGCTGTGTTAGCCATTTTCGCCCATTGCTACACAGCAGTTGCTCTTGCAGCGCCTTTTCCGTGAGTGTGTATGTGTGCGGCCACGGGCATAGCCGAAGCAGCAGCAGTCGCAGACTTGGTGGCGTATCAGTGCGGTCGCATCAACACTCTGAATCAACAACGTAACGCAAAATTTAATTAAGAACAACATTTTGTATCATAAGATTGTTGGCGGTTGGTCGGTTGGCTGGCTGTTTGTGCGATGGTGCGGTGCGCTATGTAGACTGCTGAGATAAGACTGTGGCGGCTATAGCGGCTATTAAAGTAGAAAAGCTGTAACTTGTCTCGCTGAGATTTCGCTTTCGCACTGACTTTTTATACATATATTTTTCATCCCAGGTGCAACGCTTTGATGAGCTTAGCTCATATTTGCTTTTAAAATAGGACAACACCACGTCGCCTGAGCTGAAAAGTTATCAAAAACTGCGTTCATGTGATCAATCCTCAGCACGTTGCTTCGATGTCTCTAGTACTCATCAGCTTGTATGTTGATCCGCTTAATTCTTCACTGGGTACGTCCGCACATCTATAAATTTGTTAATTTCTTGGTACCTCTATCTATGACTGCGTCTACAAATGGAAAAATATTCTTATATCCTTACTTTTTTGTTGTTGTAGCGGCAGAATTCTCCGGAGTTGGCAGTCGCATCAAAACCTGAGTCTGTTCCGATTACGTAGACCCAACTCTCGTGGGAACGGACTATCCTTCCTTACCTTTTTATCGGTCCTTTACCAAGTCCGTCCGTCTAGTATGCTCGTATTGGGCTTGTCCGTTTGTTAATCCTTCGATGTGTTCGTCTCTTATTATGATACGTTCATGTACATTTTCTGTTAGATTGTCTGTACTTCGGTTCAAACATTCGTCGACGCGTTCGTTGCTCAGTAGGTTTTTTCTATCCGTCTGCCTTTATGTTCATCTATTGATATATTCGTTCTTTCATTCCGCCGATGTGTTTGTCCGTTAGTACGTCTTAAGATGCACAATTGTTATTTGGTACAAAGAATCACACTAAGAAGGGACGCCTGTGCTTTGAAACTCTTCGGAAATGGCGTGTATATATCTCCTATCTCCAAATTAAAATACATATATGAGTTACCTCAATGAAGTAGGGAGAGCGAGTTTTACTCACAACAGTGTATCTTTGTGCCTAAAATGAATAAAATCGAAAGAAAACTTTCCCTAGCTCCCATAATAGGATTCACAAACATCTGGTCGACTTTATTCCTTATAAATTGGTGATGGTATGTGAGCTACCTTAAAAACCTTAAAGATCATATTTTTCTGTTAATAATATGTATTTAGCTAAAAATAGACAAACTCGAATCCTATCTCTATATCCCAAATACCTGATAAAAGAATTTCAAACTTTGGATTCCTCAGCAAAACTAATTGACTGTATATTACTGAATAGGTTATAGTTTAATGCTGATGATATGCGAAATTCTTATATCCAAACTTAGACCTTCGTTCTCCTTATTCTTTACTGGCGTAGAAAACGCTTATGCGGTTATGGCAGTGTTTACAACAGTGCGGCAGCCGCTCTGTAGGAAATTCCAAGAATACCCAGGTCCTTCATCACCTGGTCTTTCCAAAGGGGTGAAGGTCTTCCTCTTCCTCTGCTTTCCCCGGCAAGTACTGCGTTGAACTCGCAGAGTTGGGGTGTTTTCATACATTCGGACGACTTGTTCTAGCCTTTGTCGAATAATCGAAAACTATCGTCCAAGCCTCTGCACCATATAACAGGACGGAAATAATGAGGGACTTATAGAGTTTGGTCTTTGTTCGGTGAGAGAGAACTTTACTTCTCAATTGCCTACTCATTCCGAAGTAACATCTGTTGGCAAGAGTTATTCTGCGTTGGACTTCGACGCTGACGTTGTTGTTGGAATGGAATCTATGAGTCTACGACTTCGAAGTTATGACTGTCAACAGTAACGTGGGAGTCAAGTCGCGATGGCGACGACTGTTTGTTTGATGACAGGAGATATTTCGTCTTACCCTCCTTCACTACCACACTCATTTACTTCGGTTCTTTGTCCAACCTAGAGAAAGCAGAACTAACGGCACGGTCGGCATACACCAGCAGTTGTACACTCTGTTAGAAGACTGTACCTTCCCTATTCAGCGATCCTGACGGAGCTTTTGGTACCTTCAAAATCGTCGAAGAGGTGATGTGTGTCGAGCATTGTTATTTTTGCAGTGTGCAACTGTGGTCAGCATCAAGTTTATCTCGAGATTTGCTGATATATTATAATTACTTGGAAGGTTTTCCTATATCTATATTTACGCAAGTATGTTTTTTGAATGCAGTGAATATATATTTATAAATTTATGTAAAAGGTTCAAGTAATATTCGACTACAACCGCGATTTGCCACACCTTACTTATTTTATATTTCTTTAGCAGCTTTAGAATTAAGCGACTTTGTGGCATATTGCTATTGGCATAGTCGGTTGCTGTCTTTGTCACATTATTGTTGTTTATTTCTGCAACTTGTTTTATGTTGTTGTTGTTGTTGTTGTTGTTGTTTTTAGTTGAATTTTGTCGTTGCGATATTTTGTTGATGACAAGAGGAACGCGCTTTTCATATCTGATTGAAATGAATGGTGCTGTGATGAAGGCTCCACAAAGCTTAAACTGCGTGTTTATGTGCATGTGTGTGTGTGTATGTTTTGCGCGTCCATTTACAGCGGCGTAAGTGGCAGTGCGCCGCCGTCACTGCAATGACAAGCATTCACAATAACAGCAACAACACATGCCGCTACAATTTCAATGTTGAATGCTCCAATTTTTGATTTGCCAAACTCTAGTTCGCCTGCTTTACCTCGGCGCTCGGCGCTTGCGCTATCTCAGCGGACCACCACGAGAATTAAGCGCCGTGTGCTGTATGTATGTACATATATTTATAAGCTGTTGTTTGTTTTTTTTTCTGAAATTGTGCGGGCGTTACGTACTTGTTTGGCTGATTTTTTCCACAGATTGCCGATTTCGCTTTGATTTTGTGAAGCCCTTAGCTGGTGTCTTTATTGCTGCCGTTTTGGTAATGGTTATTTTACTTAATTTTAATATTGTTGTTGTTGTAATGTTGTAATGTTGTATTTTTGTACTCTTTTCAAAGTTCTTTTTTTATTGCTATGCTTCTGCTAAAAATATTTTTTGGTTTTATTATTACAAAATTGTATTTCTTACTATTTGCTTTATTGCTCCTCTTCTTATTCTTTATTTGCTCTCAACGTTTACTTTTCTTTTCCCTGAAAGAACAATATCTTTGCTAAGATTATCACTTGATTTGATGGAAGGAAATGCTTTGTCACAGCGATATCAATGAAGCTGTTGGGGTCTGCCAAGCGCTTTTGCTGCTATTGTTGTTGTAGTTAATTTGAATTTTTTTCGTGGTTTGACAACTTGCTCAACCTGTGTGGGATTTCAATGACAATTTGCCGCACTAAGGAATCGAGAGAATCGGAATTTTAATTTGTTGATAATCTTCAATAGAATGTTTGCCAAACAAAACGTATCAAAGAGATTTGGTTTTGATAATGATCACAAAAAAGTATTTCAAAAGCATTTGAAAGCAAATCCCGGTACTTCCATCCGTCGTTGCTTTCCGACGCATTAAAGGCTGCTTTAGACATTGCTGGTGAGAAAACTTTGATTCATATAGTAAAAGAGCCGAAATTTGGTGACAGCTTTCTGTCTCAAAAGCAACGATGATCCCTGTTCAGAGATAAGGCTAATTAAATCTGATTATTCTCACCTCGAGAATTGTTATCTTTTCGCCATGAACGGGCTTAGTAAATACAATGATCCTAAGAGCGATGCCGTGCTTAGTTACTGGCAGGGCCTCCAAAGTCGGTAAGGTCGAAGGTGAGTACCGAAGCTAAAACAATCTTCTTCTGTTCACATGATAGTGACGGCTACAGCGGGCATCTGGTTTGGAGCAAGCGGCTTGCGTTATAAGTACGTGTATAGCTTTATGGCAGGTTTATAGGCTCACCGAGTAATGAACTTGGAAAAGCCATTTTTCCGAAAATATATTGATAAAAATGTTGTCCCACCGCTCCAAGCGGAGTTAAAGGAAATATTTTATTTTGTCTACATGTAATATTTTGAACATATATATGTATTATCCACTAACGCGGAAAAAATTCATTGGAATTATCCATAAGACAAAACAACTAACAGAATGCCGCCATGACCACTAGATCCCGCAATTTAAAGGTTCAGCTTATTATTATCGACACAAATAAGCAGGGTATTTATTAAACATTTAACACTTAGACTTCATTCCGTATCATTTAGCTCATCGCGGCGCCGCGTGAAACTATGGTGAAATTTTCTTTGCAAGAGTGAAGACACACTAAGCTTTTTAATGGATGAGTCAAAGCTTTCGGATTTTTTTTATTTCTAAAAAAATTTCGTGAATCGTTGAGAATACTGGAAAAGGCTTACAGTGATTCAGTTTTATCAAAAACACAAGCCTACAAGTGGTACAATTCCTTCAAAGACGGTCGAGAGATCGTTGCCTCGACCTCTTCAACTGATGAAAATATTAAAAAAAATTGGGGATATGGTGCTCGCAACAAGTGTGTAAGGGAAGACAAGAGATCTCGACATCGCTCGCGAGTCCGCTTGAATAATTTTGGTGGATATTTCGGGTATGAAACGCATTCTTGCTCGACTCGTCCCGATAAAGCTGTTTTTTTGTTAAGTTCGATTGTGACGGAATTTAAAGCCAAAAACGCAATGAAGACCTTCGATCAACCACCATATTCATCAGATTTGGCTCTGTTTGATTTTTTTTTGTTTCCCAAACTGAAATTTCCGTTCCGTGGAACCTATTCAAGTGCCAATAAGATAAATAACCGCTTCATGTATTGAAAATATTGCTGACTTTCAAGCAAGTGTTGTTATTGCGTGAAAAGTTTGGAGATTCGATTATTTCAAAAAATTGTGAAATTGTATGCCAAGAAGTTCTGAACAACAATTAAACACCATTAGACTACTTGTTGTGGTGTTAATTGATGTCGTTGATCTTTAGAAAAAAACGCACTCTCTTCACGCTTTTGAAGTCAATATTGACTACGCTATACATGAAATACAAATTCATTTAGTGAAAAAAGGACTCGCAAATTGGGCTCTTCGAATTCATTCTAGCAAAAGAAGTCGTGGAGGCCATTTAATTTTATATTCAGAGCTTAATTATATCGATTGTAACGGGTTTTTCAATAGGGACGCTACAAAAGTAGACCGATAGGGACAGCAACTTTTGACATTTCTCTTCATTTTATCATGGAAAGATATACGATCCAACAACCAGTCCAAAATACTAAAACCTACTACCTAAATTCGGGACCTCAACTTTAAGAGTGCTACGTCCCATTCATGGTCGTCATAATCGCCCTATCAAATCAACAATTGAGCGTCTGAAGTGTCCGTGGTATCGAGAATATTGCTGACGCTAGCGCATCAATTGAGGAAGACGCAAATCAGTCTCTCATACGTCGTTCTCAAGCTTTGAGCATCTTTGTGACGTCGCTGTGGCGAATTTTGCGAAAAGATCTTGGCCAACATACTTACAAGATCAAATTTACGCAAGAATTGAGGCCGCTTGACTACCGAATAGTCGTATGTTCGTGAATTGGGCTGAGTATCAAATTGAAAATGATATGGATTTTCATCGAAAAATCATCTTTAGAGATTGGCTGGTTTCAGGCTGAATTGTTTCGTCAATAAGAAAAATACCTATGAGTTATTGGTCAGGACGAAATCCACAAGTACACCATGTTTTACCATTGCATCCCGAAATAATTACGGTTTGGTGCGGTTTATGAGCCGGCGGCATGATGCCGTGGTGATCAAGAATTGTTGGCCATGAAAAAAATCGAGTTCCATACATAATGGCATCGAATGTATTTTTATAGGAAGGAGCTTTTGTAGCGCGTTTATTGAAAAACTCGATACTTCACCTAAATAAAAAATATTACTTTAACAATTAGTGAGTTTTCTTTAAAGAATTCAAATCACTCTTATTAGATAACCCTATACATACAGCGTTGCATTTGAAATGATTACGGTGGAAACGTCAAAAAGTGTGACTAAGCTGTCCAACTATGTTCCTCATTTAAAACACTAACAAAAGATAACTTACATTTATTGTTTTATTATCGCAAACGAAGTAAATATAACCTAAAAAATCCTCGACACTGCTAGCGGCCTCATAATTTTCCCATACAGTGTCATGTCAGTATGCCAATGTAACGGTTGCACATTTGACATATGCTTGCCATGGAGTCATCGAGACAGCAACAGCAACATTAACAGCAAAAACAATGACAGCAACGCCGACAACAAATACCATACCAACAACAACAAGCTAGTGACATTGACCCCGGTGACATTGATTTCAAATAGAAACAGGCAAATGGTGACTGGCGGCAATGTCTACGCCATGTTGACACAAGCTTCGATAATTAAGAGAAAAAAATGGAAAGCAAATGTATAACCATAATAATGGCAAGGCAAGCGTAACAGTGTTATGCCGCTGCTGCTGCCGGCGGCGCTCGGCTGTGCTGTGCAGCGCAAACGACACTTTCAATAAATAATTCAAATGCGGCGCAAATGGCGTTTATGCATGCAACCATATACTCCCAAGCGCGCAGGTGATACACGGTGTATGGCAGTATGCATGTGTGTGTGTGTGTGTGCGCGAGTGCAAGCTGCGGCAAAAGCGAATGTAGCATATTGGCTAAGCGTTTTTATTTATTTATTTGTTTACTAAATTTCACATTTAATTGTTTTATTCATTCGGTATTTTTCCAATTGCTTGTTGTTGTTATTGTTTTTATTCATTTTTTATTGTTAGTATTGTTTGTTGGCATCCAATGTGTTTAGCGGTGGCATATTTGAAATTTAATTTATTTTTATATTTTTTTCATCTATTATAATTTATTTATTGACCATGCGGTTTTCTAACTTTTCTAACCGGACACAAGATGTTGCCTAGTGTGAAATGGTTTTTTTCACTTAACGGTTTTTTATAAAAAAAAATTATTGAAACTTAATATATTGAAATATTGAGATATTATTGATATTGTTGTGTTGAAATATTGATGCCATTGGCGATATTGACGATATTGATGAAATTTATTATATTGTCAATATTGATGGCATTGTTGATATTGATGGTACTGATAATATTCATGTTATTGATGATATTGACAACATTGATAGTATTGAATAATGGCAATATCGAAAATATTGATAACATTGACGATATTGATGGTATTGATGAATTGATGAAATTTATGATATTATCAATATTGAAGAAATTTTAGTTCCATCAATTTTATCATTATTGACAATATAATAAATTTCATCAATATCGTCAATATCATAAGTATTTTCGATATTGTCAATACTTTTGGTAGTATGGAAAATACTGATAGCATTGATTATATTGACTATGTTGATGGTATTTATGGCAATGAAAAATTTTGAAGATATTGATCGTATTGATAATATTGACGTATCATCCGTTCATTTTATTGTCAATATTGAAGATATTAGTGATATTGATGGAATTAATGATATTGATGGCATTAAAAATATTGCTAATATTGACGATATTGATGACATTGATGATATAGATGAGATAAATGAAATTTATTTTGTTTTCAAAACTGATAAAACTGATAATATTGATGATATTGATGCTATTGGCCACATTGAGAGTATTGAATATTGAAAAAATTGTAGTTCCATCAACTTTATCATTATTGACAACATAATAAATTTCATCAATATCGTCAATATCATCAATATTTTCGATATTGTCAATACTTTTGTTGTATGGAAAATACTGATATCATTGATTATATTGATTATGTTGATGGTATTTATGGTAATGAAAAATTCTGAAGATATTGATCGTATTGATAATATTGACGGATGATATTTATTTTATTGTCAATATTGAAGATATTAGGGATATTGATGGAATTCATGATATTGTTGGCATTAAAAATATTGCTAATATTGAAGATATTGATGATACTTATGAGATAGATGAAATTTATTTTGTTTTCAAAACTGATGAAACTGATAATATTGATGTCTTTAAAAAATATTGCAAATATTGAAGATATTGATGCTATGATGAAATATATTTTATTGTCAATATTGAAAGCATTAGTGATATTGAATGAATTAATAATATTGATGGTGTTGAAAATATTATAATATTGATGATATTGATATTATTGATGACATTAACAACATTCATAATATTTTATTTTTACATTATGATTCATTGACAAATTGACATATTGATGATATTGATATATTGAAGTCAATATTAATAAGTTTGCGCAATAACACCTACTATTCATTCTAATGCCGAGCCCGCCCGCATTTAGGCTAATCTTACTTATTGCACCTTATTGTTGCACGCGCCTGACAATGAATTATCTTGCACCAACATCGTTCAGGGTCAATGTTTGCTTTGTTGCAATTTGTGGCAAGTTTTAGAGGCACGCTTAGCTGCGCATAAAAATTAACTCACACAAACAGAAACAAACAATCGGCATAGCGACAACGACAGCGACTGTCGAAGCTGTGAAAAAACATTTGTGCCACAGAAAGCAGCGCATTGGTGTTGTGTTTGTGAGTTAGGCAGTCAGGCTGCAAGATTTTTATTGCCAATATTTGCTCTATTTAAAAAAATTGTTTCGTTTTATTAGCGCACATAGTTCAGGTGTAGGAAATTAACGCTCAGGTTTGCAAACGCCGGAGTTATTGTCAAGAAAATGCTATGCAGGCGTGTTTGTGTGTGTGTTTAGCTTGACAGCCGTTCGGATAAGATTAGCTGGCATTTTCAGCAAATAATGTGTGCGAAAAACCGTAAAAAAGAGAACATGCAACACACAATATAGAGGCAAGCAACGCAAGGCCAAGTTTGTCGCTTAAATCTTTAGATTTTCCAAATGTCTAGTAGATCATGCGACCACTAGAACTTAGCCGATCTGTAAAAGTGTTCACATGAATTAAAATTTTGGCTTTTTTATTAGAATTTACTCAATTTAGAAACATCGCTCGTTAAAAGATTGTCTCATAACTATTAGAAATTGGGAATTTACGAAGCAATTTGTAATTTTTATTTTAATTTTTGTGTATTTCCTAGATAATCGAAATAAATTATAATTTTCACATTTATTGTTCATCACTTTATTATGTGTAATTATTTTTTCCATTGTGATTCGGCCAGAGCTTTGGTGACTGCTCACTGCATTCTTTTGTAGACGCTGCTTTTGAGTCAAGAATTAAATATTTAGAATCACATCTCGCAAGGTGGCGCCGTTACCCTTTGTTCTAGAAGAAACTTGAGGAACGAGTTTGCCTCCCAGTCTATGTATGTACATAGCTCTTTCGGTAAAAGGCAAATTTCTGAACGTCCTTTACGAACTACCATAAATGTAAAGGAATGTGGACAGAGAGAAATGGCTTAAACATAAATTCAAATTAAACTGAGCTAGCTAGGACTAGGAGACTATACTAGGAGGTACAAAATATCAAATATTACTCTCATTTAGTTCGTGTGCTCTATTTTTATATATATATATATTTATAGCAACGAACAGGTCGCTTTATAAAAGGAAGAGATGGATCTTTTCATCAGAAAGTGTAGTTCTAGCACTATAAAACCGTAGTTACGAAGGCTACTGTTATCAGGGACACACTTCAGTTCTTCACTGCTTCTTCGATTGTATTCCTTCTAATGTAGATCAGTGCACCGCAGAACCTTATTCTGGCAGTTCCTTCTCAGATCGCACAACTGCATGTATAGATCGAATTTAAAAGGGAAAGCAGTTGGCGGAGTCTTCGCTCGCTGACTGTGTGCTCAATACTAGTGAAGGATTGTATGACCTTATTAGCAATAGTTTCAAGCTTCTTCCATATTAGACTCGTATGGATGCCTGGTCACAGTGGCACCGCCGGAAACTGCAAAGCTGATGTGCTTGCTAGAAAGGACACCCTTTTACCTATTTCAACCAATTACTGGCGAGTCTGTTTTCCAATATCTTTTTGCGTTCTGTCGTTGATGCTTTATGTTAGACCTCCAGTGAGCTCTGCAAGCGCTGGTCAACAACCAAAACTGCGAATGTGAGATCTTACTGGTGGAAGGCGCGGTGGAGTCATCTTGTCTCTTTCTTTTCTATTGCCCGACTTTTGCTGTGATTGATATTTACCGCCTTAATAAATTTGTGGTAAGCTCGAAACCTTTAGAAGTTTATGGGCAACACAAAGAGCGAATATCCGTCTAAGTGAGATTCATAGATTTTGACTCAACTTTACGACCTAACATCTTTACGATAGCTATTTGATGAAACCACCTACTTACATATCGACTATCATGTCTATTAAGTTGCTCCCAGAAAATTGGAATAGAAATATATAATATTGTCACCGGCTAGCTCCAATGCCCCTGCCTTTTCCTAAACTAATACCATTCTGTAGTTTGACCAAATGTCACACCACAGTGTATCACGTCGAAAATTGAACTTCGAACTTCATCAACTAAATATTATTTAAATTTAAACGAAAATACAACAACAGAATACAACACTATTCGGATTTAAATAAAGCTATGGTGAAAATGTCAACCAAATCGGTGTTGATGCTGGACACTCGTATAGATAATGTTACAGCGTCTCTTAATTCCGTGAGCATGCTCCGTATTCTGCCGAATTTACTTTTCCCATCTTCATAAAGTGGAATCTTAAGCGTAGGTGCCTTTTGATGACACCTACAATGTTACTAAGCTTTTTTTTTGCCTGGAAGTAGGTGCTCTTTTGTCTATCTACCTTCTACACTACCCCAAAAGTAACATTGTGGCATGCCCTGTATAGCTTCTATTCCAAGACCTGAGGTATTCTTTAAGAATATATTGCAATCACTTTGAAGGAGCTGAATGGCAGTGAGAATCTTAGGGGATTTGTGTCTCCAACTGTCTTAGGAGACCAGCTAATCTGTCTTTTCATTGCCTTCTATTCTTGTATGAACCAGATCAGACTCAGATGATATTAACTGAGTTACCTACTAAAAGTCTAGTTATTGCCTGCTTGCATGACCTAACGCAATAAGACTATTAATGACGCTCCAGATAGCCGCTTGGCTATCTAATACAACGTGGGGCTTAGAGTCCACTTGGCAACTTTTGTTTTGCCCACCATTTCGATCTGAAAATCTGAATTATAGTCATTTAGTTCGATCCTGGCTTCTGTGTATGGGTTATTACAGAAGCAACTCATTCCTGTTACTGTTTAACCCTTTGCTCGATTGGTAAATATGTAGATTTCGCAGTTGAAACTGTCGATGATGGTACCTTTGGTCCAATCTTCTCTACTGCATAATGAAAATGATGTGTTTTTTTTTTCTAAGGTCTTCTTTATACGGTCGCATTGCCTACTTAGCTCGAGTTCATATAGTAAAGAATGTTGAGTATGATACTATGACCGTTGTGACGCTGAGTTTGACCCAATGGCTTAAAATCGTGAGTCGGTTGGCATCGTCTGATACTTCGCTTTCAGGGTATTGACGGATGTCGACGATAACTTCCAGAGCCCTTGTTCAGCTAGTTTCCATTGCGGCCGTAATACCAGCAAACAGGCCGGTTGCTTCTTTTTTAGAGGCTTAATACAGCCCTTTTTCGAAAATGCCATTCATACCTAGCAATATTTTTACTGAATCCTCCATGTTGAGTGTTCTGCAACCTTGGTTGTTAACCATTAGTGCGGCCTGCATGTGGTCTTTCGATAAAATTGTCTTAATTTTTGTCGTTTCACTTACGCTTTTATACTTGACCTCAGAATATACGCCACCATTTGCGGTTTGTTATTCCGAGTTTGTGTTTGTATTTACAAAATGCGGTCTGATATGTATTACAACAACATCGACAGGTTGTCTGTGGTGGAAACCGCCTTTTGGAGAAGGCATACTGCTTCAAAGGAACTAATGTTGCAACGCCTTTTAGATCGGTAAGTTCATAGATAATGCCAGCTCACATCATAAACATCATCAAGTGGGATTTTAACTTTTACCAAGAATGAAAAAATGTATGGATTTTTTAAATTTATTTTTTTTTTTTATTTTAAATTTATGTTTTTCTTCTGGTGTTTTAATGTGAAACTCAGAATTGATAAACTGATTCCCGAACCTGCAGAAGATCTCATGCTTCTGGGGTAGTCAAAAAACTTCAAGGCTTCCTCTTCCTTTAATCATATATTTAGACCTTTATAACCAAAAAACATATACCCTAAGTCTTCCTCTTCTTTTTACCATACATATAGTGCACTTTTAAATTCTCCGTGAATACTTGGTGCATCGCTTGCTGTTATCCGACCAACTCATATCCTTTCGTCCAGCGCTAAAACCCCTTTTTATAGCGAATCCTCACATAAGCCATGAGAGTACAACGCAAAATTATTACCAAATGCAACTCTTCCTGGGAGTACGTTATACACTACCCAGAATTTCTTTTTTTTTACATTTTTCTACAGCAATATTGTTGGTTTTATTGTCTTCTCAGCAATTGAACGTTGGCTTACTGGCTGGTTGGCTGGTTGGCTGACTGGCGCATTGCGATTGAGGTTAACAGCAAAAGGCCGTAATGTAATTTGTTTTCACACAACATAATCAACATGATAAGCCCAACCAAAAAGTCTTTAAATTGAGTCTAATGATGATAAACGCTTTTCGTTTGCGACCGAACTGGCTATTGCTCGAGCTCGAAGTTGCAATTTGGTAAGCGTTGACGATGGCTGACTGCGTTGCCAGTTGTCGTGTTGTTGGTGGTGCTGCTGCCCAAGGTGTTTAGCTGGTGTCTTGCCCATGATGGTGTTGGCCCAGTGCCAAAGTGTCGATGCCCATAGTGCCGCCGTCGCCCCCAACACCGCCATACCTTTGTAAGTGTGTGTTAAGGTGTGCAACTAGCACTTTTGTTATTGTAATACTTGGTGATTTTCTTTTTATTATATTATTATTGTTGTTGTTGTTTGCGATAGGCCCGCTGGTGTTTCATATAGCAGCAAGGTGTTCGCCAGCGCGCTGTTTGTGGCAGCTGTGTGTGCCACAGCCACATCGCCGACAGCGCACCACACCGCCAACCGTACAGAGAGTCGCTTAACAATAACAATAATCATCGTTGCCAGCCGGTGCAATGGCAGCAACGGTAGAGTACAACAACAGCGCAAACATCAATATTGCTTTGGCATTGGCATTACGATGTCGGACAGCAAAGTTTGGGGCGCGAATATCAAATAATAAGTCAACATTCCAAGGCGTGTTAAAAGATGCCTCGATTAAATGCCACAATTGTGCAACAAACAGCACAGCGCTTGTGCCACCCCACCGTAGGTGTGTGTGTGTGTGTGTTCACTGGGCCAAAGCGCGTTGCAGATAGAATGAATATTTCGTATATTTTATTGGCTTTGCACAACAGCGCACCTCACTTCGCTTTGGTTCGAGAGGTGAGTGGCAATGTAGCTGAAAACAGCTGCCAGCTGATAGGCAGGATGTAGTATGTAGGTTAGAATGAAGTGATAAAGCAAGGATGTAACTAGTGGACCATAACACAAAATCTTTAAACGTAGGAGATCACTTAACCAGTAAGGTAAAAGAAATGCTAGCACCATAAAAACCTGGAATTCGAAACTGAATAATCAATCAACTAACATCTAGGACTAGTATGAGCTCGTCTAATTGCTCAGCACTGATATACTAGTTCTGCGGACAAGTTATACAGTTTTACTCGAGGACACTATTAGAGGTGTACCTAGTAAAGGATGTTTTTTTTTTTTAGACGGGTGGGTTTCAATACGAATTTTATCTTCCAAGGAGTCAATCGCCTCAGGAATATCTCTGTAGACAAGCGACTTTACATAACCCCACAAAAAATCCTGCAGCGCTATTAAATCGCATGTCTTTAGAGCCCACGCCACTGTCCGACGACGCGAGATAAACAGCTCACCGAAAACTTCCTTCAATAAATTGATCTTTTCGTGTGCAGCATAACTTGTTGCGCTGTTTTGTTGAAACCAAAAGGTCGACCACATCAATATCCTTCAATTCAGGCAAGAAAAAATCAATATTATTTGCTTTATCCCTCATTGACTGTAACATAATGCCTGGCTTAATTGGATCAATGGATTCCTCAGCATATATAGTGAATTTTTGAGGATGTAACGACGCCTTAACAATGGCTTGTGGAGTATCATTACTCCGAATGCGGCAACTTTGTTTTTAACTAACCCATTCACCAAATGTGAGCTTCATTGCTGAGCAAAGTTTTGTTGTGAAAATTTGGATCGGTGGCCATGTCGTTTAGGGCCCATTCACCGAACGTTCGACGCACTTGATGGCCATTCGGCTTCAATTCTTGCGCGAGTTCGAATTTGTAAGCTCACAAAAAAGGATCCTTCCGAAAAATCTTCCATAAAGTGGTTGGGCACAACTTCAATTGTTACGCTCAGATGGACTCATTTGGGATGGATTTTATCAATACTCTGCTCCTCAGTAACAATAGCGACTTCGGTGCTTAGTGTACGGCATCCCACCCGTTATTAATTGTTACGCAAAGACTCCGAAAATTGGGAACGGTATGTATGGAACTCCAAAATTAGTAAAATATTCAGACATTTTCGATATCGATGGATCAAATTAATTTTATAATGCGAATGCTAGAACTGAAAGAGTCAAAAGGGGATAGAATTTGAAGTCGTTGATTTCAAGTTTGTGCTGGCTTCAATTTAAAAGGGTGTACAATAAAAACATTTGGATCTAAAAATAGTAGGTGAAACCTGGTCCTATCCCTGGCATCTTGGAATGATTATTTGAAACACTATGGAAAAGATAATAAATGAGGTTGAGTTAAGGGACAATAAATGTTATAGTTCTTTGTTTTTTGATCGCATGTTACATCTTGGAGGATGGAGTCATGTGTAAAGGTTCACGCAAGTGAGACAAGTTCTCTGATTGTCATTCACTTAGAAGTGACCAGAAACGATTCTTTTACATATGGCTTAAGCAGCTCATGACTTCCGGTCTTTGACCAAGTATCTTCTGCGTAGCCAAAAAACATTCCTTTGAAGACGAGCTAAAGTGATAAGGTGAACCATCACTCCCTTTGGTTGTGCGCTGGGTTTGGGACCCAAAACGTAAAAAACGCCCCCAATGATAATGAAACAACAGCCTCGGAAGAGAAACTTACCTTTTGATGACAAGCATGGCAATCGCATTAAACAGATCGATCGTCTCGGAGTAATGTCATTCCCCTCGTTGAATGAACGTCTAGGCGCAATCCGTATCAAAACGAAGTTTTTCAACAAATCGATGTGACTAAAGATGCTTTCTATGAGCGCTTGGAGCTCAACTGTGAGAACTGTCCCCGCCACGATGTCAAAATCGTGCTTGGCGATCGGTAAATTCAGCCTCCATGATGAAACATCCCCGAATGGGTTGAGACTGATCGACTTCGCCGGGGCCCGAAATATGGTTATCTGTAGATTCCAACATAGGATAGTTCACCAAGCTAGCTGGCTGTTTCCGGATCGAAAAGCCACCAACCAGATCGATCATGTTGTGATAGGCGGAAGACACGTTTCCAGTGTTTTAGATTTGGGATATACGACGAAATTGACTAATTAAAAGACAGCGACTATGCTGGCTAGATCATGTCGTCCGAATGGACCAAAACACTCCAACTCTGAAAGTATTCGAAGCAGTACCCGCGGAGGAAGCGAAGGAAGGCGAAGACCTCCACTCCGTTGAAAGATTAACTGGAGAAGGACCTGACTTCGCTTGAAATCTCTAATTGGCGGTCATTGCGTAAATAATAATGACTGGACTGCTATTATTAACTCGGCTATAACCGCGTAAGCACTGTCTACGCTAGTAAAGTAGAAGTTAGATCGCTGTTTCGATCGAATTATTAAGTCCCAAATTATCCAAGTTGTGTATGTCCTATGAAATCCGAAGAGGCTTAAGGTGATGATCCAATACGCCTGCTCAATATCTCTGCTGATTGACGTTGTTAAGATCTCAGTGTAGCCTGGTAAGATTTCAAAGTTGTTGGTTAGTGGAAGCTATATACCACATCAGATAGTGGCTTCATTGACTTAAAGAGGGGTTCCTGAACTATTACACGCTTCATGAATGTTGCAGAGTGGCTTTATTGGTTAAATTGTGTTGCTGTGTGACTTGATATCTGGTGAAGCGTAATTTTTTTAATACCAATTGTAGGTAACCGAATCGAGTTCGTGTCGGTGCCGGCAACCTAGACACAACTTCGGTCGGATAAGCTATGTTTTTATATTTTCTCGAAAACAACTATAACACTTGTGCACTGGGTATAAAAGGGCTTAAATTCTTGTTTTTATATTTTTTATTTAGTTCTTTTGATTTAGTTTTTTCGTACTTTTGTTGAGATCTCCGTTTCTTCAATATTTTTAGTTTGCGGCACACGCTCACGCCCCCACCTGGTTTGAAGTACGAACTACCAAAAACAACAAAACTAAAGTATGTGCATGCTGCACCATCATTTGAACACCTTTTACCACCGCACACACACACTTCCCTTCGTCCTTATTTGGTGAGTTTATGTAAGGTGCTCGTCAGCAACACACTTGAAGGCCTGCTGCCGGACGACTTGACTTGAATATGGGCAACGCAAAACGTTTAGTGTCGAAGTTAAGTACGAAAACGTATTTTCAATATCGAAATTATTATTATTAGCTGCAATCGATGCAATGGACGTTGCCGTAGACGCGCGGATGGAGTCCGCTCGATGGTTGCGTGAATGAATCGAATGATGTCGATGTAATGCCAATGAATCAGCCAATATATCCAAAGTGTATGTACTCGTAAGTATGTATATATATATAACTGTTTGTATGTGTGAATATCTTTATAGGCTGGCATAGCTGCCTATATAATAGTAAGTATGTGTAAGTGTGTATGGCAACTTCGCAACGACAGTTAGTGCCTCTGGTACCGCAACCAAGTTACCATAACACCTGTTGTTGTTGTTGCTATGTAGTTGCACTTGCATCGTCCACAAGTGCTATGTGGCCTGCCTTGTGGCCGCCTGCTAGGCAGTCAAGTAGTAGTCCCCATCATCATCAACTTCGGCATTGTCGGCTTCGTCGAAGAGTCGCTGTCATACAATTTTCCAACAGCTCAGGTGGTTCAGCTGGTGGCAATAACAGCTATTGTGCGAACTTTTTGCTCGTGTTGTTGTTAATCGTTTGAGTTAAATGCTGGTTGTTTTACTCTAAGTTGTGTTCTTTTTTTTTGCTCGTATAGCTGCGTCGGCGTTGGCTGGGGTGGTTGCGGCGGTGGCGGCAACGCTTTTTTTGAAGATGTGGCTGAAGTGTTCGCATAATACTTGTACTTTTATTGGAATGCGGCATGCACTGCCGAGTTGTTGTTTCGAATTGCTTGTTTTTGTTGTATTTTGCCATCTGACATAAATATCTGTTTTTGGGCGGATTTAATGTGTGGTAAACACTTAAACCCTACAGTGTGTTCATAACATATGGAGGCATGGCAGATGTAGAGCCGTGATCCTTGCGTGCTTCGGTAGTCAGAGTCGACTATCCATTCTTGTAGGGTTTTTTGGGTTGCTCGTTGAGCACACAATGTTTATAGTAGTCCTCTGAAGTGGAATTGCAGGTTTATCGTCTCTAAGCTTCGTTTAATATCAGGCAAGGCCTTGTGAGGTTGTTCTGAAAGGTTTAAATATCGACCAGTCTTCCTTAAAAGTTAATCTCAAAAGTAAGCTGTCGCTGAACTCGATTTCTTGCGCTGTAACAGCCACTAGTACGTATCTAGATACCATGACATTTTTAAAAGGTGATCCATTTTGAGGTCCCCTACTTTCATTTCGAATGGTAACGGGCGAATGACACGTGTGGTGTTTTGCTCCAAGGACAAAATCGAAGCGTAATTGTTCGCATAGACTTTATACTTTACATATCCCACATGAAAAAGCCTATCGGTGTGATATCACACGATCTTGATGGCCAGTCAACCGGCCCGAAACGTGAAATTATCTGCTTTCTGAATTCATTCATCTCATTAAACCCATTGATTGATGCGATATGTGGTAAGTTGCACCGTCTTGTTTGAAACGAAATATCGCCGAGAACACGTGCTTTAATTTCAGGGATCAAATAGTCAGTTATCATGGCGCAAAATTGGTCGCCATTGACGGTTACGTTCTCACCGGCATCGCTTTGCAAAAGATATGAAACGATGGGCCTCATAGCTAAACAAAATTTGGCTCGAAAACGTCGGATCTTCTTGGAACTTTCCAAGAGCCCACAGAGCGAAGTGATGTCGCTTGGGAAGGTCGAGCGGCTTCAGTTCTGGCACAAGCTATATTTTGTACGCTTTCAATTTAAGATCTCGACGTAAAATCCGCGAAGTCGTTCCATACGTCAATCCGAGTTACTGCGAACTGCGCCGAATCGACGCACCACGGCCTTCATCTACGCTCTCATCTACGGCTGCTATATTTTCTTCAGTCTGTGCTGGACGTGGTCTATTTAGTCGAATATTATCCAATAACGTATGCTGGGTCTCAAGATGCGTAATGGTGTTGCGAATAGTACGCTCAGTAGGCCGGTTATGTTGATCGTAAGTTGAGCGAAGCGCGCGAAACATATTCATTACAGAATGGGAATCTTTGTAATAAAATTGAACGATTTGTTAATGTTGTTCAGGAAGTCTTTCTACGATGAAATGCCAAACAAGACTGAACAAAACTAACATGACAGCTTGACATGACTCACGCGTGATCTGTCAAAAAAAGGCTATTGGAAAAAGTACCTCTACTTGGCTCACTCCTTATAAATAACGAACTGTTTGGCAAATTGTCTGGTCGCAAACTTCCGAACAATAATCGATTGCCAACCTGAGCTATATGAATAATGTTTGATAGGTTAATAGTTAGTTAGAATAGTTAAAGATTTCTTATACTATATTGCCATACTTCTTTTGAATGGTATTGCTGATTGATGATTTTAGTATAAGTTGTAGCAGAAAAACTTCCTGAATTAGTTTTGAGGAATAGTGTCGATTTTTCAGTTCATGGCCGAATAAAAATCCAGGTCTGTTTCGGTTACTTCGGTCGGATTGTCGTAGGAAAATATTTGAATGTAGCTTGATAAGTTCGTGAAGTTGTCGGTTAGTGGAAGATAACTAAAACGTCAGATAGTGACTTCAGTGAGCTTCCCGAATCGTTACGTTGCTTGATGAATAACGTAGAGTGGTTTTATTGGTCAAACTCTATTCCTGTCCGGCTTGGTTTCTTGTGAAGCTGAAGTTATTTCAATGAAATTGAACTGGCGTGTTCTGTATAGTGTTCTATTATTGTAGAGGGAGAACATATTTCTGAAATTTTATTAGAGAATGCTCTCGATGTGGCCGAATCAACATATAAATACGAGTATTAATCGGTAACCAAGTCCAAACTTTCGATTAGCGGTTAATGAAAGTGTCCAATCATTTTCTAATCTTAGCGTTCTACCAAAACTCTATTGACTGCTGTGATATATTAAATTGAATGTGATAGTATTTGCAGTCACAGGTTTAATTTCCAAAAGCATGTGCAAACTTTTTTGACACACTGTACGGAAAATATGCGCTTTTAGCAAATCATCTGCTTCTTTTTTTGGCATATCACATTTCATATTTTTAATAGCCGCCAATCAACTGTGGCAGATGCGCCGCCACCGACCGTTAATTTTCTGCTGTTGCAGCTTAGCGTTGCCAACACCGTAGACGGCGCGATTGTTATGCCGTAAACGAAAAACGAAAAGCAAAAAGGCAGCGGCAAACTTTTACTCGTGAATGTGAATTATGTCATATTAATTTAATGATGTATAAAACACGTGTTGCCTGCAAATCATACATAAATATCTGCTAGCACATAATATATGAGCATTTAGTGGTATCTTTTTGATCGTCTTAGGAAATAGTTGGTAGTACCGACGTTTAACTTAAGGCCAGTGCTTTGATGAGGTGCGATTATGGTGTCATAGATTTTTATAACTGAAAATTTGGCATTTAAATACAACTCTGAATGCACACTGTGATTATAGTAGGGTTTTAGGAAAATAAATACAATATAAGAATAAGAATCCCTGTAGGAAATGCATAAAACATGATTTTTCCGACCAATTCAACAAGATTAGTTCCGCGCTATTAATTTTAGTGTATTTAATGTAGGTATTGCTCAATGTCCGTTCACTAATACGGCTATGTAAACTGACGTTGATCAATACCAAAAGCTCCGTCAGGATCGGGAAGGACACCTCCGAGCTGTTCGATACCAAACGAGGTTTCAGACAAGGCGTCTCAGGTGGAGAAGGATCTGGCTACACTTGGCATCTCCAATATGTCCCAAACAGTGAAAAGGAAGGACGACTGGCGCGCTGTTGTAAACACGGTTTTAACCTCTTAAGTGTTGTCATCGCCAGTAAGAAGAAGAAAGTAGGCCAAATTGCAGTCACTTCATGCTCACCTAGCGTTAGATGCGGCATTTTGATGCACTATCGTAAACCGATGACAAGGCTGGTAGGGCCGCTTGGCTGTCTGTGTAAATGGTCGGTTTCCTTATCTTCCCGTAGTTGTTCAGTTGAACTCCACAGACTTTCTCTATGCCTAATACTACCGCTTGGAAGATCCTAGTTGAGCTTGGTCAAGATTCTCGGAATGTATGCACATACTCCTGACCCTACATCGCGGTCCGCAGACCCCAGACCCGCAGATCCCTCGGTATAGATTGAGCTAGTATTCTCCTCTCTACTCAGCCTATTCTCCATTAACGTCTAGAAGGTATTCTCAACTCCAAAACACTATTGAATTTTTTTCTTCAGATGTACTGAGTAGTGTTTACTATACTTCTTCTAACATAATTTCTAAATTCCTGTTTAGATGTATTGACTTGGTCTTATTGAACTTTGCAATTATGACATTAATGCTCTATAGGTAGAAGTTACTTCTTCTTTTTGAAGACTTCATAAATTCCTAAGGATTTCGTGTCACGTCGCGATTTTTGGCACTTCTCTAAGTTGCAAATCACTCTTATCTGATGCTGTCTACATATTTGGATTAAGCCAAACGTGCTTTCTTCACTACTTAGGTATTATATGCTTTAATACCGTTCACCTCTAAAACGCTAGAAGTAATCGGGTTGGTTTCGTGCTTTAACTTAGTTTAGTACCGGAAGTTTAGTGAAAGAGACCAAACTTCTGATACTAAGTGTATTAGGCAGAAGGATTATTCCAAATATAAGAACTAACGATTCCATATTCCTACAGGGTGTGTTGCAATAAATGTTAATAACTGAAAAACACCAATAAACTACAAAAATTAGTCACACCTCGTATTGTTTGGAAACAATTTTTGGTTGCTGAGCTGCTCAACGGCGAATACAAATTTGCTTGGAAAAAAATATATTTTTTAAAATTAAATTTGAGTTAATCTGTGTATAAAATATTTATTAGTTTTCCGTGACTAATAAATTTAACAAAAATTATTTTAGCAAAAAGGTTTTAGACTATTTAAAATAACAACAATATTTTTGATTGCCATACATGTAAATAATATTCTTTGATGGTAGAGATTGTTAAAAAGAAGTATGCCCGGGGAAGAACTAGCGCTCAACAGCCTTTTAACGAGAAGGCTTGAAAAGTCACGAATTGTGGGTCAATAGGCCTCAAGTTAAATGCAGCAGCCAAGTACAAGGTGGCGCAAAAATAACCTCCCGATGTTCTTTGGCTGTAATTTTTTTAAAAAATGAAGAACTTTGATTCCGCTTGTGGATTATTTTTATTTGGTCTTTTAAATTTTTTTACATCAAGTCGAGAATATGATATCATGTAAATGGCCGCCGTCACAGTTGATTGTCATTTGAGCCCTTTTTATGGCATTTTCTATCTCTATGGCCAGAACTTCTGGCGATAGGTCCTCACATTCTTGACGGATATTGTCTTTAAGAGCTGCAAGAGTCTGAGGCTTGTTGACATAAGCCCGCGACTTCAAAAAAGCCCCACAAAAAAATTGCCAAAACTTGAGATTAAGCGCCCGGGAAATGCATCTTTCAGCATATCGGTTGTGGCAGGTGCAGTGTGTGCCGTTGCACCGTCCTGTTGGAACCACATGTTTTCCAATCCCAATTCATCAAGTTGCTGCAAAAAGAACTCTGTAGCGCTCACCACTCACAGTAACCGTTTGGCTCGCGACGTCTTCGAAGAAAAAAGGTCCGATGACTCCTCCAGCGAAAACAGCACACCATACAGTGACTTTGAGCGAGTGTAATGGCTCTTCGTGGGTTACACGCGGATTTTAAGTGCCCCAGAAGTGTAAATTTTGCTTATTTACGTACCCGTTAATATTGAAAAGGGCCTCATCACTCATGATTATTTTTTATGAAAAATCATCTTCCTCTTGGTGGTGATTAAGGATGGCTTGAGCGTATGTTAGACGGGATTGGCGGCCAGCAACTAACAGCTGTTGCACCGTCTCGACTTTGTACGGAAACATCTTCAATTCTTGTACCAAAATTAGCTGTAAAGACCGTCAACTGATACCCATTTGGCACATGGCTTGTCGTTTGGTCGATGTCGACGGCGCTTCCATGACATCCTCGGCAAAAGCAGCAATATTCTCTGCATAACGGCTACTCCGGGGTCTACCACGCCTGGCGGCATCTCGTGTTGTGTCAGTCTCTTTGTGGCGAGCAAACGTCGCAGTTTTCCACCAGTATGTGTCGGGCGGCCAGGAAATCTGCGACGAAATTCACGTTGTGCCAAAGTCACCGACTGATTATTGGTCAAATAAATAGTCACCAATAACCCGCGCTCTGGAGCAGTTTAGCGTACCATTCTTTATTTACGTGTATTTCGCATGTGTTTACTACACAAATGTCAAAACTAAACTGATATTAGAGGTCAATTGCAAAATTTATAGCATCTTCTGATAGGAGGATTACAATGTTTGTTAACAATCCTCCATTGCAATTAATATATGTTTTTCATGGTGACATATGAACTGGGCAAAATTTGGGTTCACTACAGTTGGGAATGAGAAAACAACACAGAGACTTCCTACCAACTACTATCTCATTGAGCTTTGGACACTCCAGATAATCCTTTGAAACCTATATATTCTGTTCCTTCAGCCATTCCTTCTCTACGGGGCACCCTTTGCTATTCTGAGGGTAGCCCCTGAGTGAGTAATCGTTCATACGAAGGGCGAAGAATTCATGAGATAGTGAATCTTGTGGTCTAAGAAAATGTAGATCGCAAGTTTGAATTCGTACAACGTCCTAATTTTTGTCATCTCCAACGTCCACAATAACGGTATATTCCAGTGAAACAAAGCTCTCAAGAAAGCTATCTTAAATACATTGAACACGATACAACAGACGGTCTACGACAGGATTTTAAGCGTAGAAATTGCAGACGTCTGCAACCACGTTGGTTATGCGAACGACATCGCCGCCGTCGTAATCGTTCGTAATACTGATGTAGTCAAACGTAAACTAAAACAAGTTTTGTTGCGAACACAGTCATAGTTGGACTCACACGGCCTTAGCTGCAAAAAAAATTGAGCAGATCCTGCTTACTAAGAAACACATTCCGCTGGAGGGGAATATCAGAAACTACAAACCCAAATCAGACGTACTGGGCTAAGCATGCTGCTAAAAAGTCAGCCAATAAAAACATCTCGTCATCAAGACTTTTGACAAACACTGTAGGCTCGCCTGTAGAGGGAAACTGCTTATAGACACAACGATGTCGGTACTATTATATGACAGCAAAATATGGGCCGTCTCTGGCCGTGTGAAACATAGTCCGAAAGAGCCTGCTAAGTTCAAGAGGACATCAGGAGGAGATATGACAGTGAGCCTGCTAAGTTCAAGAGGACATCAGCCCCGAGGGTCACCTCGGCGTATCGTACTCTATCCGAATCCGCAGTGTTAGTTATAAGTGGCGTCATTCCAATAGATCTTCTCGAAAAGCAGAGAAGATGACTATGGTTTTGAAAGAAGATTGGAATAGAAATAATAGAAATACAAGGGGACAAGGGAGCGCAAAAGAGGACGTTCCGTCAAATTACTCAAAAATATACATAGAGATGTAAATCTGCTCGAAAAAACGATAACCAGCGACGAAGCCTGGCACCAATTAGCCTTGTATTTAGAATATGTGGTACGCACTAATAAAAGAGGCAGGGTAGACTGCCATAGGCATCCCTGGATGCAGCGAGAGTATTTAGAAACTGGTTTGTAAGGGAAAAGTCCATGAAAAAGGGGGTTGTGTTTTAGTGGATACACCACTCTTGACGGATGACGATCTTTATAAGGTGTGAATGCATTTTACGGCTTAAGAAAAAGATCTCAACGGAGGCATTGTATTCAAAGCGGAAAATTCGGACAATTTTCCATTCTTAGGACAATTAGACTTTTATTACCAGAACGTGCTCGGTTTTATTTCCGGCCAAGGACTCTCAACACGGCAGCATTTCTCAATAACTTGGACATTAAATACCCCCGTAGATTTCAGTGGAGATCGATGGATGGTATCTTAAGCGAATATGTGTCATCAGAATAAACTTCAATGGGTAGGGAGAAGAGGAAATATGTTCGCTGGTCACTATTGAGTTGGAGAAGAAAATTGTATTAGTAGCCGAAGTGAATGTAAATATATGTATGTTTCTTCTCTGCTTGAAGTCACGAAAGTGTTATAGATCGTCCTATCATGTACAGCTGGGCCTTTGCCATATAAAACTTGAAAAAAATATTCTTTCATACTTCCCTCAATATTTATTCGATCATTCGTGCTTTTATGGCTTGAAAGCTAGGAAATAAAAAACCATTTTACGTAAAAGCTTGCAATTACTTTTTTAAATATGTCAGTTGGACTCTTGATCACAGCACAGCTTGTTCCGCATTCAACAACAAGAATTTCTTCATATGGTTAAAAACCCTTCGAAATTTCCATCAACGTTTGTATTACGAGCGCACGGCTGCTTAATATGAATCCGCTTTGCTTAGCGCTGCTCCACTCACTCCATATGCAAATGCTTGATTTATGGCATAACAATGGTAACAATGTCATAAAATATGTACTACAAGTATAAATTGTACTGTCGATTGCATAACTCTTTAGTACAGATTCGAATAAAATATATGACCAGATTTTTTTATTGATGACTGAGTGCGACTGACGGGCAATGGTTAAGCGAAGTGCAGAAATATCACCTTCAGCCACGCTAATGGTAATACATATTTATGATTTTAGATTTAATTATCTTATATAGTCGCTTAGGATGCAACACTCGCTCCGCGGTACTAAGTATCAATAAAATACCGTCACCTGAGAAGAGGAAGATAGAACTAAGAATTAGATTACATAAAAGGTTTGATAAAGCTGCTACTAATTTCAATATATATTCTTGAATTTGGGAATGAAAGTTGGTGCTGAGGATATTTCTATAAATATTTGATAATGGCTGGTAATCTTACATCAATTATACACCCACTGGTGGTTCCGTGGAAGAGACAAGTGATGCGAGTGGGTTAGGTATAGCCGATTAAGGGTCCGCATTCAGGCTTTCGATACTTCCACAACGATTAACAAAAATACACTGAGAAATATTAAAACCTTTCCCAGAACTGGGAACAACCTATCTGTGTTGTTATAGATATTCACAACCATAAAGATAGAATAGGTATAACAACCAGACCAAGCGATCAGGGATGATGGAATTAAAATAATTTGGTTATCGTATTATTCTAGAGAAATTTTACTTGGTGAGCTTTGATTTCTTCCAAGGCTGAATATTAAGGGATGCTTTCATGGTTTCCTCGAAAGTGAATGGCGAAATGGTATTTTGATGATAGACGGTATTGTCATAATATACTGATGGTTAAAAAATGCATGAAATGGTTCTTTCTTTTCTTTTTTCAAAGTACAGGAAGGATTTTTCTGTAGAAACGATTTCCAAAGTACAATTTAATATACATACATATATTATACATATTTACTTAAATGAATACCTCACGAGTTAGCAAAGACCGCATCATTTCTTGAAGAATTTGAACTGAAGACATTACAATGCCCATTAGAAATAATTTGGAGAGAACTGTACTAGAAACCCTTTATTGATTATTGTTTGGTGTTCTCTAAAATAGTCACTGCTACAGCTGTAGCGTAGACCGACCGGTCCAATCATGAACATTCTAAAACTAGATCTCTCAAAACTTGCACCACTGCGCCATAGAGTACACTCCTGAAAGATTTTTTTCAGCTTATCTACCGACAATGGATATGTGGACGGGGCGTAGTCTCTCAAGATGAAGCGTAGTAAGCTTTTCGGTGGATGTGTTGAAACTCGGTGAAAAGTTTGGAAGGAAAGGTTGTTCTGCAAGCTGTACCGGATCACTGCATTTTCTTCTACGGGTACATTATCTAGCTGTTGCAAGACTGAGGCTGAAACATATCGGCATTCATACTTCAACGAACCACGAGAGATGCAGGAACTGATAGCCTTTGGTACCACAACAGACTGACTTTCCATGCTGTCTAAGTGAGATCCATGTTTGCGATTGAAACAGGATAGATCTTTTGAACTAGTTTAACCTAACCTAGCGCAAGATTCAGAGGGGATTCAATGAGATTTAGTATTTTGCCTTGATATATCTGGAAGTATCTCATCTCACGGTTTTAACAGAAGTTGTGGTAGACTGTAAGTTGTTTATAAAATAGATAGGTTTGCTCAAAAAAAATTATCCCAAATTGTAATTGTAAACTAAAATTTACTTGTAAATCGAATAACTCTTGTAGACCCCAGAGATGATCTAGTGACGCATGCCCAGAGCATACTAAAATTATGGAGGCAACACTTCTCCAGCCTGCTGAATGGCAGTGAAGGTATAACACCGGGAGATGGTGAATCCTATTCCTCAATCGATGATGATTGAGCAGACGTTCCATTGCCCGACTATGAAAAAGTTCGAATAGCAATTATTCATCTGAAGAAGCGGCGGGGACCGATGGATTGCTGGCTGAGCTATTAAAAATCTGCAGATTTGAATGGAGAAGGTACAATCTTCTAGGAGAATGTACAGCTGCTGGCGTACGCCGATGATATCGATATCATTAGCCTCAACAACGGCGCCGTGAGTTCTGCTTTCTCCAGACTGGATAAGGAAGGATTGGTAGTGAATGATTGCAAGACGAAGTATCTGCTATAATGATGCAAGCAGTCGTCGCACTTGCGACTTGGCTCCACGTAAATATTGACAGTCGTAGTTCGAAGTCGTAGATAATTTCGTCTATCTGGAAACCAGACTCGAAATCCAATGCAAAATAACTTTTGCCAAAAGGTGCTACTCCGGACTGAGTAGGCAATTGAGAAGTAAACTCTGATAGTGTTTAACGTGGGATCCTGCTGGCGACAGCTTAACTCCACGGTGCTCAAAAGCACAAGGGATCAAAACAATGCGTCGATCAGCGCCCTGAAAACTGGGTAACGATTTTCAGTACCAATCGGCAGTGTGGCATGGTCACACTAACCATCTTGGTAAGGCTCGAGGCCCATCTAAAACCTCTGCCGTACTTTGGGTCCGGCACCCGGTTGCAATGCAACTTCACATTCGACTGATAAAGTCAGTTCTTCCCGCGATTTGGGTTTTAACCACAGCCACCACGAATCTCCACAAAGGGCCAAACCCAATGAGCAGACTGGAGCGAACTCCAGGGGCTACTGCTCCCCGTGGTACCAGGTTAAAGTCTTTGGTATTGACCTTGTAGCCGAAGCTACGACCTGTCGAGCTTCCATACAGCCCTGGACTGGTGGCCAGGATCTTAGTCGCCTCTTACGACAGGCATGCCTTACCACGGGTATATTCGGTTTCCCCTCGAACCCGGAGGGGGAAAATTGAGAAGTAAAGTCGTATCTCAACAAACAAAGACCAAACTCTATAGGTCGGCCGTATGGATGAAAACAATCTAAAAGTATTCGACGCAGTATCCGCCGGGAGAAACACAGGAAGAGGAAGACTTTCACTCCGTTGAAGAAATCAGGTAGAGAAGACTTGGTATCTGAAATTGGTGCCAAATTGCGATCTCGGCTATAACCGCTTAAGCGCTGTCTTTGCTAGTAAAGAAGAAGAAGATATTGAATATGTACATACTTTTGACGGGAGGGTCTGAATGAAGAAACATAGAGGGGTTCTCAAATTGAAATAGTATAAATTAAAATGAAATTGCCTTCCAAGATATTCAGCATATCCTGTTTAATCTTATTAGAAGAATTTGAGCCAATAAGTATTTCAAGGGTTTTCCATTGTCCGAAATATTTTTGAGTGGGAAATTTTTACGATAGTTTTTGTTCTTTAATTACACATGAAACAAAAAGGCAATCTGAAAAAAAAACTTAAAGATAATGTGCACTAAACTAGTTAAATACCGCTTTCGCTATTAAATTGTAAGAGGAATCCAAAAAAAAAAAAATAATAATAAATAATGAAAGAATAATAAATGCAGCGTAAAAATGCAAAATTTATAGTAAACGAAAAAAGATCAACCAAGAGTCAACGCCATAAATCAAATGTTGAACATTTCAGAGATCTGACGCCACCGCTGCCGCCTTCACCTCCACCAAACACACATACGAGCGCCTACACAGTGGGACTGCCGCAGCGAGCGATTGCCGGTTGTGCCACTTCATTGGTGGTTCAGGTGAGTGGCAGTGCTTAGAACACCACATGTGGCCGCGGTGGCATAAAAATGCCCACACATACACACAAACATGCTTACTTGTATATTTGTTGTTGCTTTCTGAAATATTTTCCATTTTTGCGTTTTTATTTGCAACTGAACTGTGTTGAACTGCGTTGTTGGCGCTGAGTTGCCACCTCTCACTGCGACCGATCGCAGCGATCGCACCGCTTGTTGTGAGCCGGAATTCACATGTAGATGTGTCTGCGTGTATCGCACTGCATTGCGTTGCGTCGCTCGACGTTCGCCTGCTGCCACTGACGATTATTTACGAGCGACATTTGTGTGATTATGGTAATTAGGTCATCATTTAGAGCGGTGTGCTGCGTCGGTGCAGAGCAAATGTAGTGCAATAAATGATTTTTTAGCGATACTGCACAGTTGTTGTTGTTATGTTGAAAAAAATGCAAATTCGCAAAAAATGCCAATTCACTCTCAACTAATTCACTGCCTGTGTGCTTTCATCCATTCATAAATCAAACTAGTTTAAGTAGTGTTCTTTGCTTACACACTAAGTATTAGTAGTGAGTACTAGCTGGTAGTTGATTTTTATTTGAATTTCAGTTTCTCATTTTCATTAATATAAATGCGTCAAATTCAAAACAATTTTTTGACTTGCCATTAAAGTTTATTGGTTAATTTGTCAGTTTGCGCATGCGCTGTAGCCATTAAATGTCGGCGAATTGCTTGTGTGGTTCGACCTCCCCGGAATAATGCTTTACCGCAAACGACTCTCAGGAAGTTTATTGTTCTCTCAGACGGGACCCAATGAAACGCCTTTTAAAAACTCGCTGGACCGTGGAACATAACCAAGTTTCTGAAGTTGAGACCTCAGGAATCTATATTACACAATTCCATCTTGCTATAAAGTAAATCACTTCAACGTAATTCTGCGATACTTCTTGTATTGGTGCGATGTTTAAGACGTGAGGTGTTTCCCTAGCTTCCCAAGCAGCCTAAAGGTCTTGGGCAGTTTATGGCGAATATGACCTCGGCCGTACCAGATCGATAGTAAACTTGTTTCCTTTCTTTTAAAACAATATTATTTGACACCAAAATAACGGGTGTTCCAAGTAGAGCTACTTTTTTGACAGATCATGCGAGAGTCGTGTGAATCCGTCAAGCTAGTTTTGTTTCGTAGTGTTAGGAATTTCATCATGGAAAGACCTGAACAACGTTAACAAATCGTTTAACTTTATTACGAAAATTCACGTACTGTAAAGAATGTGTTTCTTCTTGAGATTCAGCATTCATTATTGGATAATAATACACGAATAGGCCACATCCATCACGCAGTGGTGAAAATTAAAGAACATATAGCAACCGCAGCTGAGAGTATACACGAAGACGGTGAAGAGTCGATTCGGTGCCATTCGCAGCAGCTCGGACTGACATTTGGAACGACTTGACGCATTTTACGTCGAGATCTTAAATTGAAAGCGTACCAAATACAGTTTTTAGCAGAATTGAAGCCGCTCTATAGTTTTCGACCCAAATTTTGTTCAGCACTGTGGCCCATTTCTGGTTCAATGGGTATGTCAACAAGCAAAATTGCCACTTTTGGAACGAAGATCAACCTGAAGAGGCTCAAGAGCTGCTGAGGACGACCGTTACAGTGCCATCATAAGCGACTGATTGATGCATGAAGTTGAAGCTCGTAATCTCAGCGACATTTGGTTTCAACAAGACAGCGCCATTTCCCAGACATCGCATCAATCAATGGATCACTTAGGTGAGCTGATAATTTAACGTTTTGGGTCGGTCGATTGGCCACTAAGATCGTGTGATATCACACTGTTAGACTTTCCTGTGGAGGCATGTAAAGTCTCAAGTCTGTGCGAGAATCTCGCCTCGATTCAGGTCTTGGAGCAAAATATCGGAAGTGTCATTCGCCAGTTACCAGTCGAAATGTTCGAACGAGTCTTCGAAAGTTAGACTCAACGGATATAGCTGCGACCAAGATTTGAAATTGATAATCTTCAAAAAGTAAACACCAAGGAATATTCTTACGAATGATAATGAACATGCCCTATTAAATTTGAAGTTTCGGTGCCTTTTTTTTACGTAGGGAATCTCGAAAGGGATCACCCTTTAGTTCGCAGTTAAAATTCCTACTAAGGGTTTCGGGTCGTCTCTAAATGGCTATCCTTGACTGGAAAGTTGATGAAATTGTGGGTTAGAACATAGTAACTTAAAATGCCACAATCTCGGCCTTTAAACGGAGTTGTAGTCATTTGGTATGAATTCTACCTTATAAATGATATACTTCTGTTTGTTTCAGTGCCTGCTTCACATTTTGACCCTTCGGCCAACACCTGTATTTATCCATCGAAACAGAACTGTTGTTTTCTTCTCTATTGGAAACTTCTCAGTTATGTCTTTTTTTCAATGGCTTGAGATTTTAGTTCATTACAGTGTTTATTTTTGTTTCATAGTGATTTGTCTCTTCAAATATGACCCAGGTCTTTATTATTGTCGACTCTGTTTAAGTCAATATGAACCTTTAGTGAATTTTGTTTTTTTTCGGTTTCGTTTCATTTTTGAAGCGCCATAAATCCACATTTCTTTACCAGTAATGATGCTTTTGATGAATGTAGGGTTCTCAGACACGTTGTCAAGTATCTTTTTTGCGACCTCTACTCGACCCCAACCTCGTCTGCAAAAGACTCAGGGTTTTTAGTGACTCGCTATCTCTTTGATATCATCATCTGATCATGCTCTGATGTTTCTTTAACCTTTTCGATGTTATCTTCATTTATAGAGATGGATGGACAAACCGCATGTGGCAAGTTTGCGACGACTTTACGACCTTCACTGAATGTTCTCTTCTGCAACATTTTCAATGATTTCGTAGCAGGGATTGCACTGGAAATACATAAAGTCAATAGTCAATCAAACTCGTTGATACATTTATTAATTCGTAGTTTCGTAGTTTCAATGGACCCGTCCGAGTCGGATGGTAAATCAGATTTATTCGCTTTTTTTGTACCTTTGGCCCACTGAAACTATTTGACTAAAATTAATGACCTCAAATTCTGGCTGTGGCTTATCTAAGTCTCTGCACTTTCGTAGCTTCAAGTTTTGGTTTAAATTTATTCAACGAATTTTTTCATATTGTTATAATTTACAAGTATAAATCGCACAGTGCGCCAACAATATCGCCATATCCACTAAGTGCATGAGGAAGCAAAAACACACACACACATTTGTCATGGAAAAACAGTACGAAGCGCTCATGCGCGCGAGCATCAGCAACACCCACACGCGCAGTCCGTTTGCCGTTTACGCTATCAACGCCTAAAATCATATCAACAAAGATGTCTTTATTAATGCAGCAGTCACGCCCACTCCCAACGAGTGGAACTGGCGATTGGTTTATCGCAAGCCAAATATGTGTATATTTATGGTCACCGTAGGCGCCCACACATACACACACCCGAATAAATATCGAATAGCGAAGTATTTCATATATACGAGGAGTCGCATTCTTCGGCTTTTGGCGAGTGGGCGCCGGTGTGTAAGCGACTAATTAAATTCAAAAAATATTACAAAAATGATTGTGATCTCGAAAACCAAACGAACACAAGCACACACACACACACCTGCAACATACATCAATATGCCTAGCGGAGCAAAGCAGCGCAGCTTTCGGGTATGCACCGGCTCTTTTACAGCAGCTTTATTGCAATCTACACTTCGGTGGCTGCCACTCAACGGCTGGTGAATAGCAGGCGATTCTCATCAACTTTTGGTCAGCGAGCGCGCATGTGTGTGTGTACGCGCGCGCGCGTTTCCTTTTATCACTGATCACCCTTTCGGGCGCTTGGTGCAGCGCAGTTATTGAAACTGGAAGCTTTAATTCGATTCAGCAATGATGCTGTAATGCAGCGCTTGATTGTGGGCGCCGCGCTGACACATGCGCGTTGGTGTGTGTGGGTGCGCGCGATTTTATTTTGCTGCAAGAGGTGTTATCAGTGCTGATCGCGCACATTGGCGCCTCTGCAGCGCGCTGAGGATGCTTACGCTTGAGCTCAAGTATTTCTTAATTTTTTCACAGCGAAACGTTGCAGATTTTTATAGGCGCTTAGGGGCTGTGAGGACTTTAATACTTGTAGAGGGTTGCCGGAGTTTCTATAAGAATTAAAAATTTAATAAAGGTGAATCGTTCGAAGTTGACTTAAAGCTCTTAAGAACCGGCAGTCAAATACCAAAATTCTCAACGCTATTGGAAGTTAATGTTTGGTTTAAAACTTTCTGGTGAATGCGCTTTTAAAACAACAACCTAATCACCAGCATTTCGATTTTGTTTTAGATTCTCTACCAAGGTGTCTTCTGTGTATATATTGTGGGTCCCGTAAATGAGAACGATTTGATTTTCCCGTCTTAACTTCAAGAAGCCTTCGAGGTTCAGGCACTCAGTTGACAACTGTTAGAAAGTGCTATTTCAACACATTTTGCTTTAGTCGGATTAGAAATTTTCCTCTTCTCGCTTGCACACGAGCATAACTTTATGGTAGCTAGTACAATCAGCTCTCTCAACGCGATTTTCACTATATTTTCGTGTAATTTGTTGATATTGCGTTCATCACTGCTTCAAGTATTGTTGGACACTTTATTTCTCAAACAATCTCACTAACGTCTAACGTAAATTAGGAAGATTTTTTGCCGTAATGAATATTTTAAGTGACTGTAAACAAAACCCTACAAAATATAACTTTAGTGAGTTGTGACCAAAGAAACCACAATCGCCGAAGCAGATTGATCTACGTTACCGGAATTGACCCGGATTCTATGACATCAAGGATAATTATTTTGAGGATCTATTCCTATTTGAATCGGAAAAGGCAATTATTTTGAGGATCTAATCCTATTTGAATCGGTAAGTAAAAAAATCATTCGAGCATTTTGTTCGTTGACCCATTGAGTTTCGAAAATTCTCTTTGTTTGCAGTTTACGAGGTCAATGACCTTATTGTTAACATATAGCCGTTTACATTGAGCCAAGTCTACAACCTTTGTTTATATAACAGGTCAAAGACCACTTTGTTTACATTTAATGAAACCAATGACCTTTTACTTTTAGCCGAGTCCACAACCTTTGTTTACATTTATCCAAGCCAACAACCTTTGTTTATATTTTAGGTCAGTGATCCATTTGTTTACATTTTATGAGGTCAAGTTGTATTGTATTCAATATTGCTGTAAAACGGTTTCAGTTTGACACGATATGTTCGATGTATATGTTGAGATAAGTGAACGCCTGAAGCGTAATAATTTGGGAGACTTTTTTGTTTAGAAATTTTACGAAACATGGCATCCCATGTAGTTTAAAAAATAACCTCAAAGGGGTTCATGGAACCTTAGCATGTTTATGTAAGTACTAAGACTATCATTTAAAAGGACTAATTTTATTGGAACACCGGGAATGAAATGGTATACTATGTATAGAACCATCTACTTAGAAAAACTTGATGTTTTAGAGAGCTTTAAAGCTTAGTCGGTTAGGTATTGTATAATTGTAAGATTGTATTGAGTTAGAAAGCCTATGTTAGTATACTTAGGGGTCTTAATCTGGTTTGAATGAAAAATACACAAATTTTGATACTACCAACTTATCCTATCCACATAGCTGGTGTGTTGAGTCATCTAGTTACTGATATCTATGGAGAATAGATATTCGGTTCACAGAAGAATCAATCTTGAAAGTTCTAGGCAACGAATATTAGTTTCTTTTTATTTTTATTATTGAGCTTTAGACTTAAACTCACTCCGTTTTTGTATGAATTGATACACTTCAGAAATACCACCCGTCTGGAAACGAGAAAGAGTTCCCAACTGCGAATTCAAGCACTAATGACCGAACAATGATCCTTTTTTTATTTTTTAAAATGAGCATGTTCCATTATTTATTATACATTATAAACGATCTGGCTACTCCAACCACTACAAAATATAGCACATATGAACAGAGCTTACGAAAATGCTGCTGATGCAGATTAGTGATATTTGCGGCTTTGAAATTTTCTTGTGCTAATTAAAAGTTCTGCCTTCACGCTCGTTTGCCTGACGATCGATTTCAGATTTACTCCAGATTCCTTTAGACATTTTATCATCCGCGTGATCAAGACTCTCATATATTTTGTAAGCGTATACATGCATAGCGCTCACATAAGTGTAAATGAGTAATCAATGCTTTAAATAAGAATACATTTTTAACTGCCTTCGAGAGGCCCATAAATTTTCATAAGTAGATTTTTAACTTAGAGCTCACGCAGTGGTGGTCACGTTTCCAACTCAGTTACCAGTGAAAGTCTACAAGTATGATTGAAATTTTTAATTTTAATTGATAAAAATTCTCCGACTCTTGAGGACAAGGTCTCCCGTTTTGGCTGACTTTTCTTTTGAAATCCACCAGTTCTAGTTGTTGAGCTGTCTAGACTTCGTTTGTTAACATGTTACAGAACTAAGTTATGGCATCTTATTTTAATTCAGGAATGACATGCTTGTGTATATTTAGGAGGTCAATGACCTTTTTGTCCATAACCTTTGTTATATTTAATCAATATCTTTTTATTTTATTATTATTTTATTATTATCTTTGTTTAAATCGACAATTCAACACCATTTCAGGTCAATAACCCTTTTGTTTATATATTATGAGGTCAATGATATTTTTGTTTACTTTTAGCCAAGTCCACAACCTTTGTATATATTTAGCCAAGTCAACAAACGCTGGTTCTATTTTGGATCAGTGACCCAATTACTTACATTTTATGAGGTCAATGACTTTTTTGTTTACATTTAGCCAAGTCTACACCTTTGTTTATATTTAGCTAAGTCAACAACCTCTATTCACATTTCCTCACATTTTATGAGGCCAATAACTCTCTGAATTTGCGAACTACTTATGGCAATTTATAGATTTTCATTTATTGACATTTTGAGGGCGTGACAGTGGTCTGATTACGCCCATTTACATGTGTTCCATGTGTCAGAAGGTATTGTAAGTTTTACTCAAGCCAAGAGTGTCCGGACTTCAACTCATATTGTCATCCAGATCATTTAACTATAACTATATATAACCTTATATCTTCGTTACTATTATACTCTGTAGCAACATGGTGTAAGAGTATAATAAGTTTTCAAACCATTTCTTACTATTTTTGCTTTCTATCGAAACAAATCAAATCCGTTAAACGTGATAATCAAAACCAATACAGACTAATTTTAACTAGAAACAATCGGTTATTCAATTAAAATGTGTTAACAATTAATTAGTGATTTCTATTTACATATTCGCTTATCAGTTCGTACGAATCGTTAGACATAAGAATCACTGAATTTCGTTGTAAGAATTGGGAAAATATGCGCAGAAACGTGAAACGGAAATCATTGAACTGGAATACATCTAGTATTGGCAGAATAGGAGAAAATCCCCGTTACGTAAATTCATTACGTAAATTCATTACGTAATTCTTAATTACAATTTACAGAGAAATCGTTATAGAAAATGAGTATTTATACAAAAGCTTTAAGTGCAGATGCACTCGTATAGCTCGAGTCAAGTGCAATAAAGATGAATATACGTAGACCAAAGGAGTTTATATAAGTACATCTGTACATTGAGGAAATATATCAATAGCTGTGCACAGCAAGCGCTTGAGGCGTGGCTTAGTTAACGCCATAAAATGGAAAAGTGAAGATTGAATAGCATCTACCTATAGACTTAAAGAGCATACAGTTATTTGTAGTTGTAAGATGAATAGATTGACAGCGCGGCTATTAGAAAGAGATAATTAGTTAAGTGAAAAGATTCTTTCATTCGCAATTGTGCACGCTTTCTTAGGTATATATGAAGCTTCTTTAGAGCAACACTGCTTTCTTCAGCTAATGCCGGAATACTTATAGCCGAAATCACATCAATCCAATATACTTATACTTCCATACTTTATTGTTGAAAACTTCGAAAGTTTTTAAAGAAGAGATCCAGCGAGTCCTCATTTTAATTAAATTCTCTTATGCTAGACGTGACAAAACTAGCGTCTTATATATTGTATTAGCGAAGCAAACTTATTCGGGAATAGACTTGTTATATTTTTAAACAAATTTATATAATAATATTGGTTGGACTGTAGTCCAATCTTGATCCTGCTCTGGATAAAAAATGTTAACATCATTTTTAAATTCCTCAGATGTTGATCAAAACTTATTACGATACATATTATTAGTGTATGAGGAATGTCAGCTTTGTTTTCATAAAATTTCAGAGAAACGTTCGAAAAACTAAGCAGAAGGACTTCCGTCTTTGAACAAACCGGTTAACACCTAGTAGAGATGATCTTTTGTAGCGTGGTAAAATTTATGCCTTGCTTCTTCTTCTTCTTTATTGGCATAGACACCGCTTACGCGATTATAGCCGAGCTAACAACAGCGCGCTAGTCGTTTCTTCTTTTCGCTACGTGGCGCCAATTGGAGATTCCAAGCGAAACCAGGTCCTTCTCCACTTGGTCCTTCCAACGGAGTGGAGGTCTTCCTCTTCCTCTGCATCCCCCGGCGGGTACTGCGTCGAATACTTTCAGAGCTGGAGTGTTTTCATCCATTCGGACAACATGACCTAGCCAGCGTGCCCGCTGTCTTTTAATTCGCTGAGCTATGTCAATGTCCTCGTATATCTCGTACAGCTCATCGTTCCATCGAATGCGATATTCGCCGTGGCCAACGCGCAAAGGACCATAAATCTTTCGCAGAACTTTTCTATTGAAAACTCGCAACGTCGACTCATCAGTTGTTGTCATCGTCCAGGCCTCTGCACCATATAGCAAGACGGGAATAATGAGTGACTTATAGAATTTGGTCTTTGTTCGTCGAGAGAGCAAATTACTTCTCAATTGCCTACTCAGTCTTAAGTAGCATCTGTTGGCAAGGGTTCTTCTATGTTGGATTTGAAGGCTGCCATTCTTGTTGATATTGATTCTGGTGCCAAGATAGACGAAATTATCTACCACTTTGAAGTTATGACTGTCAACAGTGACATGGGAGCCAAGTCAAGAGTGCGACGACTGCTTGTTTGACAACAAGAGATATTTCGTCTTGCCTTCGTTCACTACCAGACCCATTTGCTTCGCTTCCTTATCTGTCCTTTCAGCTAAACTAACGGCTCGGATGTAGGGGCCAATGATATCAGTATCATCGGCGTATGCCAGTAGCTGTACACTCTTAGAGAAGATTGTACCTGCTCATTTAAGCCCTGCAGCTCGAATTTTTTTCTTCAGCAGTAAATTGAGCTTTTGGTATTGCTCAACGATGCGTCAAATATAGAAACCAGCAAAGAGAAACCCTTCTTACTTTAAAGTTCTTCAATAAAGATGAAATCTTAAACTAGGCAGCAAAAACTCTGAGTAGTCTTTTTGATCCTGATCAACGCCTCTGTAGCGGTAATTTTGATCCAATTGTTGAAAACATCGATAAAATAATGGAAATCGTCGAGTCTGACCATCGGACAGCGCTGTATCGAAAGTTCAGGAGCTAAACGTTTTACGAAAAGTCGACCTGAGACTAAAGTTGGCTTAAGTACATATGTGTCTGTTGGGATTGATCTTCCATGAGCTGCTCTTCACGACCAATTCGGAACAGTACTATTAGCATTTTAATCATGTCAAAGTAAGCAATAGGGCAGATGTGTCCAACTTCAGCCAATAGAGAAAGAATTGTCTTCCACCAGGAAAACACAAGGCAACACTTATTGATAGTGGCTCGCCAGAATTATCCATCTTAGCGTCTCTCGTCCATTGTGATGTCCAGAACTGCTATGGTATGGATCAAAAAGACCGTCGTTATCGACAAAACGCCTAGAGCCTGCCACAAATTTATTGGGGCGGTTAATATCAATACCCGCCGATTCGCCTAGTTCGAAAAAGTATGGCAACCGAGTTGCTTCAATCTTAGTCTGGCGAAAGCTGGACAGTGGTGGAGAAAGTATCCACCTCATCTTCTTCAATGTTTTGATAAGTTGCGCCTTCCAAAATCTTTAACCGCGCCGCTTGAGCGTCAGTAAAACAAGGTCCAGTTAGAAGGCCTATCATTGCGATGATGTGAGTCTTGCACAGATTTAGCAGTTCAATGGACCTTATTTTGTCCCACTCTGAGCCGAAAAGCTCCCTGTCAGCGACCTCACGTCCTCTATAGCAGTTCTGCTCTCGAACTTCTATCTTCTTAAAATAAATCGCATTTCGGAGAAGCACTTCTGCTGCTATCTTGATGGTTGTAACTTCTGTTTGAAACACACTACAGTGGCAGTCTGAAACAAGAGTTGATTGAGAGCTTACGACAAAAGACATGCGTGAAAAATTGTCCCAGCTTTCTATCAAGCATGAGACCCAAGTACTTCACCTTTTTGACAGGCCCCAAATGAGGGATGGGGTGAATCTAAAATATTTTCCTCTTCCAAGGCCATTTCGACACGTCCCTCAATTTCTTTCTGGTTGATACTCTGTTGAAAAGTTACAATTAACGTGTGTTCCTTTAAAATATAGTTATGAAACAAATCATTTCTCGTATTTCGTCGGGTTATCAGAGAAAGAGGTCGAGTGGAATTTATATATTAATGTTAGTACTATTTACTAGATAAGCAATTAAACAAATTTTAGACAGAAAAAATATTTATACTAACATCTATTACACAGCTTAATGCACTCCCTTCATAAAAAAAGAAAATAAACAGTTGAACGCTTAGTAGCCCCTTTTTTGGGTCATTGAAGTAAATGGATACAATTGAATTTGCATAGCTGTAGCAACAACAATTATAGCGTAACGCGCGTGCGCCCCAATTCAGTGTACTTAAATTGGTAGAAGAGCAAGAGCAGCGCTTCCGAACTACTAACGGGTATTCCAAGCACGAACGATGCGGCGGTCTGATCGCATTGAAATACCGGCGGCAAAATACTTAAGGACACGTTTTTCATGTTTTCTGCTTTGCTGAATGGAATAATTTTCTGGAAATTGAAATAAATTTTATTTACGACTATAAAGACATTTGCATTTCGCTCTTTACATACTCGTATTTAATAGAGAATCCGTTTAAATGTATGTAAGTGTTTTTGGACTTAGGTTTAGATGCGCAGTTGCTAGCAAGAGTTGTGTTCTGATTTTTGAGAGGATCATTGAACTTTGCAAATTATAATATTAAAATTAAATATAAATGAATCGATATTTCTCAGTTTCGTTGCTTTTCACTGCTTTAGGTTATTAAGCTTTAAGATTCTTGTTTGTATTCGCCGAGCCTTCATATGTCTATATAGGTATTTACTGTTTAAAAAAACGAATCCATAATTTTTGCATTAACTTCAAGGAAGAAGGTCACCGTTTTGTTGTCATTTTGAATGGTTTGCATGATTCCACTCTTATAGGAACCATCAAACATATTGGCAAGAAACTAAGATAACCGATTGTTACAAGCTGCCCTCGATGTGAACTTTTCAAAATCAAAATCATTTACCATAGATAGGAACAAGTTGTGATCACCTGATTCCATGTCCGGAAGATGGCTGCAAAAAACTAACAAAGTTCGCTATTGATGTGTGTGGCTTAATGGTACATAATTTTTCTCCTCTTGCCGCATCTGGATATTTATTTTCATCAGACGATACAATTGTTAATAAGATGAATCCGAATTAGGAGTTTGACTATAGGCAAGCAATTTGTAGTAGACGTTTTCCTGGTAATTCCACCAAACCCAAGTCAAAACCTTGGCCACCGTTTGCGCATGCTCATCACGGTTCAACAAAGACCATTTTCGATTGACGTTGTCGGAACTGGATCACATTTCATCAACACAATCCCCACCATTCTGAGTCAAGCGATCATAAAAGTGTTGGAGAAGTTTTGTTTTGCATAAAATCTCATCTTTCTAACCACATACTCGTAGCACAAACGCCTTATACAACGTGAGATACTGATTACTAAAGCCATCTTTTGGAGAAATAATGGTTTTATTTTACTAGACTACTACTGGGTAGTCTGAGATCTTAGTGGCATCGTTTGAATGGCGTAAGTATCAGTGAAAACCATTTTGAAAGATTATTTGGGTCTAAGAAAGGAAAAGCACGATTGGTAACAAAGGTGTCTTCTTTTTCTTTGAAAAAAAAAAAAACAGGGTCGCGTTAACGTCTGTGAAACAATGATTTCCGACGACCAGGATCTCACGAAACGAATTATTGCTGGCAATAAGTCTTGAACTATGCTAATGACTTCGAAACAGACGATCAATCGGCGAGTCAAAGCCGAAAAAACCTCGTCAAAGCAAGTCAAAAATCGAGGTTATGTTGACAGTTTTCCTCGATTATTGAGTTATGGTGCACTCTGAATTCCTTCCGACCGGCCACAATGTCAACAAGGAATACTATTTGAGTTTTATGTGTCGTTTGCGCGAAGCTATTCGCAAAAAGAGGCCGGAATTATGAGCTGACATCTGTTGGAATTTGCACCACTATACGACGGCTGCTATAAATATTCTGGCTTAGGGCAACACTAAGTGTTGCCAGGTGCAATCTGACATTTCCATTGGAAAGTTTGACATTTTTTAGCATAACATCACTCAGAACGTTTTGTCATTTAATCGTGAATTGTTTTATTTACAGGGAAATAAAAATTCATCTCGGCCAAAAAATGGAATTAACTCGTGAACATTTTCGTGCGATCATTTTTCACAACTTTCGACGTCGATTATCACGACAAGAGTGCATCGATGAACTAAAATCTTTGTATGGCTATGAAGCAACATCCTATAGCACTGTGAAAAACTGGTACAGCGAATTCAATTGTGGCCGACGCTCGCTCAAAGACGAATTCCGTGAAGGTCGTCCAAAAACAGCCGTTGTGCCAGAAAACATCGATGCCGTACGTGAACTGATAATGCAAGACCGTCATGTAACATACCTTCAGATAGAGGAATACTAATATACCGTCGCATACTACATTAATTTTTCGAGAGTTTTTCGTCAAATTATTAATCAATATCGACAACCTCCATATTCGCCTGGTTTAGCTCTGCGTGACTTGTGGCTATTTAGCAAACTCAAACGACCGTTCCGGGGAAATCGATTGAAGTCAATTGAAGACATTAAGCATCAATAGCTACGTGCATTGAAGGCTATTACGGAAATTGACTTTAACAGATGTTTCGAAGGTTGGAAAAAACGTTAGCACAAGTGTATTTGGACCAGTTCTGATTACTTTGAGCGGATCGACAAAGATTTTGATGATTAAATTATCAATTTTAAATTCATAAACAAAGTCTTACTATTTATTGCTCGCAAGGTATTATCCATTTCAGGACTGCTTTACTGCCTAAGATTGTCACTCTCTGTATAGTATTTTAAAGACAAACATTATGAGAAGTTGCTTCTTTGATCTGAAGTTTTACTTTTACGTTGTCTACTCGTTACCAATTCAATCTCTTTTGGATTGTCAGACAGCTAGTCTAAAACTTCAATATTGTGACTGTCGCAGGTGTTTCGTTTGGTGTTCGCCCTTTTTAAACCTTTCACTCTAATGTACTCTAATTGAATTCATGAATATGAGACTTTCAACTTTGCTATCTGGTTCCAAACTGGACATAATATCTGTATAAACCTGTTTTGATATATTTTTTCCTGTGTAGAACGAAGTAGTTGCAATATGATAAAATTTATACGGATCAAAATTTGGTTGAAAGCCGGAACTACGTAACTGAAAAGAAACCGTCCTAATATAGCAGGATAGACGGACACCTTCGCAGCGTATCTGAGAAAAATAACGTAATATGTCATTCTATGTCGATACTGGGTGGATAGTAATATATCAATTATTTCGTGAGCTATAGTACTTTTATATATCCTTTTGCGAAAAACAGTCAGTGGTTTTCAATATAAATTTTATAAGAACACACCAAATGTTTCATGCCGTCTTAAGCTGCCGTCCTTCAAATTTCGAGACTCAGTACACTCAACTGACGAAGGGACAGATTCGCTGTTAGAGTTTTCATGGCATTTTATGAGCTTTCCAATTCTCTTCCTCGTTGCCTTTATATTTTTTTCCTTTCTTTCGATCGCTCGAGCTCTCCCTTCATCTCTATCTCTTGTTCGTTTTTCTCTATCTCTCTCCAACTTCATTCCTTATCGTTGGACTGAAATACCCCACATTCACTGGTCATTTCACTTCGAAATACTTCTTCGCAGTTAAAAAAAATTTTAACAAACCGTATTACTAAAGGCCAATTAATACACTTGGTTGCGCATATCAAATTAACACCATTTTCTAAATAAGCTAATCTCGAATATGCCAAACAAATATGTATTTCTGCTGACTCAGCGGACGCGCCAGGAGGTCGTTTTCGGGTACTTTGCCGGCGCACAATTGTAAGCTCGTACTAAGTAGACGCCTTTATTGTTGTATTGTGACTCTTGACTATTGGCAAGGCAGCACTTGTTTTTGCTGTGAAACAATGATAAACTCTTTAGCAGCGCCAATAATAAAAGTGAGCTGATAAATCAGTGAAAGAAATGTGTAAATCTGTAATTGTTTCAGAGAAGCAATGGAAATTGTGGCCAAGCGCTGTGGAGCGATTTGGCGTCTAGTGGCTTCCATCATTCACTTGCACCCTTTGAGGCGATGAGTTGTGTTACTTTATGTTTGGTTTTTGATTTGCGGGACTTTTTAATCTATTTTCGTGGGTGAGTTGGCATTTTGATTGTTTCAAAGTGAAAAAATAACGCTTTGTATGAAAGTGTTTGAAGCATAATTAAGCTTTCGCCTTGCGAAGGTAAAATCCGAATTTTTTGTATAAAAATATAGACAAACAATAGTCATTATTTACAAACTCTTATCTCCTTCAGTTAATCTTTAGAGTTTCGGCTTTGTTGGAAAAAGCATCGAGCAATAAATTCTTCACAGCTTGTTAGCGAGCGCCGTCTTTTAAATCTTAATTTTCTTTGATTGTCAAGCGGATAACATTTATATTATTATTTTTTCACTCACTAATTTGATTTGACAAGCAAAACCAATTTTGATAAATCATTTAATGTGACAGCATTAAATTTATTTTAATTTTTTAATTTCTATATTTCTTTAGAACTTGTTGAATAACCTAAAAAGCTTTAGAGTAAGAATTGTGCTAGAACTCGTTTTAGTTAGATAGGTGGCTGTCTGACGACGCTCCTAGGCCTTTAGGAGTTCCTTTGTGAAATCAACGGGAATAAAATCTTCTCGATTTATGGTCTTCTATTTGAACCCGTCCGTGCTTCTGATGAAGTTTACCAGTACAAATAGTCTCCTCTTCTTTTACCTCCTGACAATTTCTACAAGTCATTATATGGTGTTCTTAGCCTGTTGGCCTGTTGGCCTGTCAGCCAATTTGACAGTGACCTGTTAGTAATCAGAGCTCTTACGCCATTCCTTTTGAACTTTAATAGTCGGCATGTGCGGGAAGATTCGGCGTCGAGAACGATTTTCTACTCGGCCTGCACTCCTGCTCACTCATCAACAACTCGGTATAAGAGAATTGTGGGACGGCATTTAAAAATTCCTTACGTACAGTTTCAAAGGAAACCATTGGTTTTCAGAAAATGCAAAAGAACAGCAGATACAATAACGAGTGTCATGTCGAAGCGGAGAGAAAACAGACTGCCTACCTCGCAACATTACAATCGAACACAGCAATTACGGGATGGGGAAAAAGAGAGAGGCCGAAATGCGTGAGTATAAAAAGCTTGACAAGCTAGCCGAAAGGGGTGATACTCGAAAATTCTACGAAAAGATACGGCAATAGGTGGCTTCAAGACCTGAGCATATTCTTGGAGAGCTTTCAGAGGTGATCTAGTGATCGATGCCCAGAGCATATTGAAATTATTGAGGGAACACTTCTCCAGTCACCTGAATGGCAGTGAAAGCATAACACCAAGAGATGGTGAACCCGATTCCCCACTCGATGACAATGGACCAGACGATCCATTGTCCGACCATGAAGAAGTTCGAATAGCAATTACCCGTCTGAAGAGCAACAAAGCGGCAGAGGCCGATGGATTGCCGACCGAGCTGTTTGAAACATGGCGGCGAAGAACTGATTTCCTCCGAATGGACAAAAATACTCCAGCTTTGAAAGTATTCGACGCAATAACCGCCGGGCGAAGCAGAGGTATAGGAGGATCTCTCCTCCGTTGGAAAGACGCTTGGAATCACCAATTGGTGTCAAAGTGCGAAAAGAAAAAACGACTAGCGCGTCAGTTAACTCGGTTGTAACCGCGTAAGCGTTGTCTACATCAGTAAGTCTAAGTGTGATCCCCCGCCTTGCTGAGGCGTCAGCCATCTAACCTAATTTATCGTAACTGTATTGGAAGTGAGTCAGAGTTAACTCTGCAACTTTGAGATCCAATGAACTGTGCCGTTTAACCACGGTGATGGATTCAAATTAACATAACAAGTTAAAAGCCAATGATATTTAAATAACAATATTCATTTTTTGCTTCTGACTAAAATTCTTTATTTACGTTAATAGTTTGAGATCCTACTGCGGTTGAGCCGCACGTTACCGCGCTTTGTCCAATCAACCCTAGTGTCTATCATAAATTATATTCTTTTCTAAGCTCCTTTATGTAGGAATATAAAACAAGCTGTCAGCTATTTTCTGGGATTTATATGTATCCCGTCTAAACTCTGATTCGGCTTCAAATTGCACGGGGAAAACTCTGGCAATAATTTTTTTAAACATTCTTATTGAATTTTGATACACTGAACAGGGTATATACAGTTTGCCATGATGTTTGTAACATCCAGAAGGAAACGTCGGAAACCCTATATAACCACACATACTTACCAGGTTTAAGACTATTTAGCCAATATAACCAAGCATACCGCGTAACGGTGGGTTCGAATAACTCTAGGTATTTATTTCACTTTTATCTCTCTCAAAGCTCGCAGCATCTACGCCTAATCTACCACTTAATCTGCTTTCTTTAGCCAACCGCCTTGAGGAAAGATGCCCAGATCATTTGAGTCGGATTGAAGGGGCCACAGATATAATAATGAAATTTGTTTTGATTAAATATTAGTATGATTATCATAATTAACATTTTCAAAGAATTTTAACTTTGCGCACACGTCTCAACAGTTGGCTCCACAAATACCTCACGCTTGTGAAGTCTGCCATTTTAACGCTACCTATATAATTAAAACAGTTATGCATATTTATTGCTCATTGTGTTGCTACAATAAAAATAAAAATAATTATTGAAGGTCGGCTAGGAGTTGGATTCGGCTTCCATCATACTTTGCTTAACCGAAATCAAAGCCAAAAAGTGCTTAATTAACACCTCGAGGGGATATTAAAGCGAGAGCAAAGCCGAAAGTGGCATTATTAGATAGTAGTAGAAGCAACAAAAAAATGAGATGCTTTTGTACGAGGGTCGAGTGAAAAGACAGTTGCTTTTGATATATACATAGTTTAAAATTTACGCCGATGCTAGGTGAAAATAATTCAGGAGAACTCAGGAAATGCTATTTAGGACTTTAATCGCATTCTCTTTCACTCAGGGCTCTTGGAGTAAGCTGATTTCGATGCTCTGCTCATATAAGAGGGTTGCCAGATACGCGGTGGCACTTTTCTATAGATTTATCTGCATGTATCTAAGCTTCTGTGGGACTTTACTGCCCTCTTATTGTAATATTCCTTAAGAAGCGTCGTCGACCTCTTCTGTGTCGTCTTCGTCAGCCGCTTTGTCGCTTTGGAATGTCTTCATTCTAGCTTTGCGCAGACCGAATTTTATTATTTGATTGCTGGTTCTTTCTACTTGATGAGCTGTCAGTCATGTATAACGGGATGGATTTGTTTTTCAGCTTGATTCACATCAGAAACTTTTCGCCTGGCTCCTCTAGAGTGTCAGCCAGATCGAAGCACGAATTCTTCTCGGTATATCTTCGACGGATATAACCCTCTATTTGAGGTTCACGAAAGCGTAGCTAATTTCAGTAACACTACTCATTAAAAAATGCAAGGAGGCCTGGTCTGCGCAAGTGATAACCTTGCAGACCCTGAGGGTTTACGAAGCATCAAACTCATGATGAGAATTCGCCGGATTTTCGGCTACGTAGTTTAAAACTATACTCAACAATCTGACGTTAATTTCCACCAATCTCTGCTGTACGGTGCTCGGTGAGGAGGAGTTCCAGTCTATGACAGTTACCGGCAGGCTGTCTCTGGCCACAGAACTGATGTGCCTTTTGTGTTACTGTTCTGTTCCTTTTGGGACAGAGTTCTCATAGCATTATTCTGTGAACGATTCTTTTCTGGGAACTTGCCTACTCCTGGTTTTGACAGGAGGCTTTGATTGATTTCTTCTCAAGAAACTTTCATATTTCCCAACTACCCTCTTCGTCAAATGTGGACCCGGCAGACTGATCTATGATAATCTTACCTAGTATAAAGACTGCCATTTGGTACCGGCTTTTTTCACTTGATTCAGGAATTTTTTCAATTTCTTGCGCGGGTTTTCTTCTTTAGGAACCATGAGTACCAACCAAAGTCCATTTTTTTTGGCTGCTGTGTCGGTGGAATTACTGTTTCCACCGGCTGGTACAGCAGGGAGAATTCTTAATCGTCGCTTGGCTGGAATTGAAAAGTCCTTTTTGGTCGGACCCTGTTAGGGGTGCTGGAGTCCCATACTCTGTTCTCAAAGTCCTTGTCAAGGTATTTGTAGTTGTGATTTTCAGTATGTTTTTGTTAGTTATGCTCATTAATGTTCCAACGAGTCAACCTTGAACGATGGCTCAGTACTAAGATTGAAATTTTGCTTTTAGTGCCTTAAAATTTCTCGGCATATTGTTAGGGTTCCTCCGGTAGTAATATCGCTTTTTGTAGCTTTGCGAATACCAAACTACTGCGATTGTTGCCATTAGGATTCATGCAAAGAACTCGGAGCTCAATTCACCTATCACGGACCCATCAAACTGTCCCTGTAAGTACATAAATTTTTTAAGAATTATAAACTATTTCGAAGCTCTACGATTGCGTCTAAAATGCGACTAATTAACATATATATATGAAGAAATCAACAAAAGATCCAAATTTCTGCATTGATAGACACCAATAACAATAACAATGAGTGTGGGTAAAAAAGTTAAAGAATAAGGTAAAAAAAATCAGAATCAAAACGACGGCACAGTCCACATAACCATAAAGGCGAGTAATTTCCAAAGCCACAGGCCGTCAGCCAGTTACGAAGACAATCGGGCCGCGCACAACAACAGAACCAGCCAGTGTGAGGCAGCCAACCAGCTAGTCAGTCAGCAGTGTGGCATACGAACGCGACGTTATTGTCTTCTCCCCATTAAATCAATCACTCAATCAATCAGTTTCACCAATCAATCACTTAGCACAGCTATAAAGCAACAAAAGCAAATACCAGCAATAACAACAACGAAAACTATACTCACTTGCAACCAATGACAATACTGACGGCTTTACGACCTTATAGCTTTACTGTTAACTCTGTGGAGTCTGCATTGACTTGCTCTGGGTAATAATAAATTGAGTTCCCAACACACAGGTTGGCCAACAACTCAGTTGTCTCAAATCATCGCTCTACATCTACAAGTTTACGGAAAATATGCTTGCCTGTTTGTGTGTAAGTTGAAAGCGTACAACAACAGCAACAAACTATACTATCGACATGCACGGCAAACGACGGGCAGTCTGCGATTGTACGGCATTTGGCGGCGCTGATATGGTGCTGGCGTTGGAGCCACCATGTGCGTCCGACGGCTCGGCTCTGAAGTGGCTTGTGATCGGTGACGGTCCTGTGGTGTGTCAGTGGTGTGCTTGTGTGTATGTTTATGGATATGGTGAATTAGAATTGGAGCGCAAGTGCAGAGAAATAAATAATGAAATAAAAAATATTAAAAAGGTGTTGCCAGATTTTGTAAAATTAAAAAAAAATAATATATTGGTACGATTGACGGGGAATGAAGATTTTTGTTTGAAGATTGCAGATTGGAAGCCGGGGGATCTGTTGACTTAAGGAACAGTCCTTTAAAGACAGTTTACTAACATCAGGTATTTATGGGGGTTTTCCTTTTACCACTTCCATAACTGTTTTAACATTCATAGTTTGCATTCAGAGTTCTTAAGCGCTCTAGTGGTTTACACTCTTCTTAATATAAGTGTGAGCCATTAGTTGACGGAGCTTATCAAATCATTTTAGTCGTTCAGCTTGGTAGATTGGTGGGTTTGATAGTGCTTCGACTGAAAAAAAACTGGCATTAAGCCCTTGAGACAATAAGAGATTTCCGAAATAAGACATTTAAAAATTGTATTGTACATAGTTCTCCAAGACGAAGATGCAAGAACTCTCAGAGACTCCGTAAAACTTCTAGTCCTTATTTGTCACCAATCCTTCTTTCATCGATTATCTTTGGTTAATGATTCTATTGGTTTTTAGTAAGAAAGATTTGAGTGTACAGTGCTCTTTATTTTGATTCAAAGAACATTTCTTCTTTGACACTATAACCGTGGGTTGGTCAGGGTTGAGAACCTATCACTCCCTCAGTTGCCTCTACCATTTGCGAGGTCACTTCTTTTGTACATCCCAAGTGTAGATAGGTTTATTGAATGTGTAGGCATCTTTGCTTCCGTTGTTTATTTTTGGGTCTCTAAGCGAAGAAGCTTTTCGTTGCTTCATCATTTCTTGTGCGTACGACATGGCCTAACCACTACATTCGGCGAATTTTTATGCGATTAACTACTTAGTTATGCGGTTGGCTCCAAAGACCTTGCGGTCTCTCGAATGCTTCAAATGCCTTCCCATGTTGGGAATGATAAGAGCATTACGTAGCATAACTTTTTTGGTTGGTAGCATTTATGTTGGTTCCGAGGTAGACAAAGTCCTTTCTCCTCTTTCGTTTCTTTCTGTAGGCTCGAAGAGGCTGGGCTGGCGGCTTTTTATTAAGGCCTAGACATGGCCACTGCCGTTCATATTAGCAGCGCGTATTGCTTATTACAGAATTACATTGTAGAAAGAGTATTACTTTCCTAGTAGCAGCAGTACCGAGAAGTGTTTTCTCCAAGTGTATTCTATGTGTCTGTTACCTGCTTTCCAATTCTTTCTTTACAGAAGACGGCTAGATCTTAAAGCTCTTTGTTTGCTGCCTTAATTTTTGAACAAAAAGAGATCTAGTTACGTCTCTCTGGCTCTCACGTGTCTTATTAAAATAGGGCGTAATTTTTCTCCTTTTCTAGCGCATTTCGTCCTTTCACAAACCGCGCCACAATCGGCTGCAGGGTCGCTTTGTTAGCTCACTGTTCGTATACTACTGGCATGTAGTAATCTACCATCACTTCCATAGCGGTCCGGGCCGGGAGTCACTGTTCGTATAAATCTTCTCGATGGAAGTTGCTTTGGTCAGGCAGGATGGAGAGTCGGATGCGGAAATCTTTGGCTGTCTGTTGAGATTGCAGCTTATCAACGCCTAGATTTCGATGTTGAACTACAGGCTGACGCACGAATCGTGCTACAAAAAAACCGAAATAAATTTTTTCCGAATTACTTTATTTGGAAGGTTATTCTTTAAATTTTTTAAAAATGAATTTTTGGGATACCGAAAAGAGGGTTTGGACAGTGCAGCGGTACCATATTTTGCAGACTGTCATTTCCATTCAGAAGGGATTTTGACGGCACTCCCCCGAGTAGATGGATCATTATGAGGTTGTTAAACATGCTTGCCGAATCTGAAAGTATCGCAAATATCTGGAAGTAGGCAAGTCTAAGAATTTCGACTCGCAACTTATTGCCGTAACTTGGAGTTAGCAGACGATCAATACTATGGATAATTTATGATGACTTAAACCAGTTACCGTTCAAAGTTCAAATAACAAACCGGTTAAACCCTCTAGACTTGCATACTCGTCTGGAATTTTGCCAAAAAATGTTTGAAATGGCCGAAGAAGACAATAACTTGACAAATTGCCTGTTTATATATGATGAGGCCCATTTTAATCTACACGGAAATGTAAACAAGTAAAATTACCGTATATGGAGTGAACGAAATCCAGAAATAATCCACGAGACGGAACTACACACAGAACGAGTCACTGTGTGGTGCGTAGTTTTATCAAGGTGTCTTGCAGGGTCATACTTCTTTGAAGAAAAAGTAACTTTTACGCAGAAATGCGTCGAAGACGTACCTCTTTCAATAGTGTTTGGTTCCAGCAAGATGAAGTAACTACACACATAGCCAGATCGGTTATTGCGGACCTCTAACGAAAATTGAAAAACAAATTAATATCAGGAAATTTCACATTCTGCTGGGCCCTAAGGTCTCCTGAACTGGATGATGTCAAGAAAAAGTTGTAGAAAACAAAACCCAGAAATCTGACTTAATTGAAGTAGTCCATTAAACGATATTTGTGGCAATTTTGACTTTAATCCTTCAGACCGCAATGAATAATTTAATACAAATTTTCAAACATCTGGTAATACTGTACTCCCAGGAATTTCACAGATTGATCAACAATTTCCGAAAATAATATATTGACAAGCGAGAACTAAATTAAGCCGGCGCGAAGAAAATTCTATGGATTAATGATTATGCAGGTTGTTGGGCAAACATCAACTTCGCCACATCTGATTGGATTTTTTTTGTTGCAGTTGTTGTTTAATCTTTTTGCTATTCACATGGATGGTTTATGTCAACAAAAGAATGGACGAGCATAAGAGGAACGAAGCAATAGAAATTATAGCTGACAGCGCATAGATCCAACGAATGATCAATTGCAGACGGTGGCCGCGGCCACAAGTGGCGTCTGAAGTAGAAATGGTGCAAAAGTGGCGAAGTGACGGCTAGGATGTGGCTGACAATTCCGAAGAAATTTTGTTGCCGATGTGTGAGCTTCATTCCAGCAATTGAACGGAATTGGTGAGCAAAGTAGGAACATTAAAATATTGCTGGTTTTTGAGAGCATAACTATGTTCGTAGCATAAAAACTGCATAAGTCGAGCAAGACCACAACTAAAAATTGCTGTAAAGTGTATTGCAATCACTCTCACGTCCAACTTAAGAGGTTATATTTTTACTAAATGTTGGAGATTTTAAGTATTCTCGATCATTGTATATTATGTTCGACGAGATAGCTCCCTCTTTAAGTAATCTCTTCAAAACTTAATAAAATGAACTTAAGCTTTTTAATAGCTCCCTTTTTTGTTTAGTTCGCTTAAATTTTTTATCTTTTGGCTATACTAAAATGGAGCAAACGTCGTCTTATGTGCCACTAAGGAACTACACTCATATGGTCAAAATTGAATTTGGCCTTTGCAAGCTGCTGCTCCCTGCGAGCTTGCCGATCACTTATGTAGGATAAGCGCCAATGCGACAACACATTATCAGCACTTGTGATCATCGTTTAGCAACTGCGGTAGTGAGCTTACATCGTCATCGATCACTCGCTCGCTGTCGCTATTTATTTTGGGACATTGCAATCATCATCAACGATCGTCATTCTTTCGTAGATGTCGGCCAATTCTATAGGTGAACGAGGGTAGTTTGATAAGTTCGTTGTTCTTTTCTCGCAGTAACAGAACTCGTCTACTATAATTTGTCTGAGTTACAAAGGATGGATAAAGGCTATCGGCGTCTTAGTTGCTTTCGACAAGTTTTCATGACTCATCGCCTTTAAGTCAATGCGCTTTGCATTGTTTGTTTCGTTTGTAGGATTCTTAGTATGACAAAATGTTTTGAAGGAAACTCCTATAGGTTACAAAGTCGAACTTGTCTATAAGTATGCTCGACAATAATTCGCCAAGTGGAATTTTCATAGTTTTTCATGATTACTAAATTATCATGCGAATGGTCAATGACTACTGCTAACGTAAAGAAAGAGGGTGGAAAAAGTCTTATAAAACTAAGCAATGGTTTCTAGAGTCAAATCGGGACTTTAAAAGTGCTGAAAAAACTGAATACTTACACATCTTGGTTTCTACTTCAATACCATGGGCTTATTCCTGCTCTGAAGTCACATTAGATAGGCCATTTGTTTGTCGATTCACAGTCTTAGAAATATAAAAGGGAAAGTATGATATCTGCTCTGCTTTTGACAGATCAAATAAGATCCGGGTTATATTCTTTGGTGTTTCGGGTGACTCCCAAGAAAATACTTACACATCTACATAATATGAAGAAGATCCAATTCGACCTTTCTTCTTATTTATTGGCGTAGACAACGCTTACGCGGTTATAGCAGAATTTACAACAGCACACTAGTCGTTCCTTCTTCACCTGACCTTTTCAACGAAATGGAGGACTTCCTCTTTTTCTGCTTCCACCGTCGAATACTCTTAGAGCTGGAGTGTTTTCAATCATTCGGACGACATGACTTAGCTTATTCAGTCTGCAGAAATTAGATGGAGCCATGTGTAGAAGTTCATGTAATTGAGAAAAGTTCTTTGAGCGCTGAGCTTGGGAGTGGACAGACACGATTTTTTTACATAAATATGACTGAAGTAGCTCACAACTTCCGGTATTAAACGAAGTATTCTCTGGGTAGCCAAAGAACATCCGTTTGAAAGCGAGCTAAAGTGAGAAGGCGAAACATCTCTCAATTTAAAAGATGAAAATTGAAAAGAGCCTCGGATCAGAGGCTTACGATTTAAGGACATACAACTGGAATAATTGGGAAGGCGTCGCTGCCCAGCTGGTTAATGTCTTCGTAAGAGTAAAGGCTGGCATCACCTCCAAGAAGTGCGATGGACGGGACAAGGACTGAGGCGAGTAGATTCTTGAGCCATTTACTACAGTGGTCATATAAAGAAGCGCAAATTCGGTGTGAGATTCGTGATGGGAGAAAGACTCCTTCGCCGAGTTCTGGTAACCCGTTGAATGAACGTCCAGCCACAATCCTCATAAAAGTGAAGTTCTTCAACATATCGCTGATTTGCGTCTACGACCTGACGGAAGAGAAGAAAGATGTGACCTAAAATGTCTTCAATGAGCGCTTGGAGTGCACCAATGAGAGCTGCCACCCCACGGCGTAAAAGTCGTGTTTGGCGACTTTAACACCAGGGTGCGCAAGGAAGGTATCGTTGGTCGGTAAATTCAGCCTTCATAATGAAACATCTTCAAATGAGTTGAGGCTGATCGACTTCGCCAGAGCCCAAAATATGGTTGTCTGTAGTACTAGATTCCAGCATGTAAAAATTAATCAAGCTATCTGGCTGTCTTATGTTATTGTTAAAAAAAAGTCGACCTTTGTCTAACCAAAAACATAAAAAAGGAGGTTTCATGGACTCGGCTAAGCCGTATAAGTAAATTTTGCTCAAAGCTTCAATGCCTTCTCTGGTTGCCCTCGTAAACAACTGCTTTGGATAGAATAAACTTATTTCAGCATGCGCCTCACTGTTGATATTGTTGCTACTCCAGGTTTTTGGCTTTTGGGCGTGTGCAGCTTTGTTGCACCGAATCTTCGGTCCTTTTGTAGGCGCAGCGCTGTCTCACAGCACTATTACCAGCGACGAGCCTGTGGCCATACTGCAATTTCCAGTTATTAATTTCGAAATGCGATTGATTGAATGACAAAATCAACAGACAGGTCATCTTTATTACTACTCAATGTATTCGTTTTCCTACTTCCGTGTCAGTGGTGAGCTTGGCTGCCTTACAGCTAACAAGATTTGGCTAAGCGCTTTTGCTTTCTACCTTTGCGACGTTTGAATATTGTCATTCACCGGTATTGCCATAAAAGTTTTTAGCGTCCGCTTATAGCATCCTTATGCATTGAGCTCAGGTCAATCAATTAAGTCAAGCTTTGGTGACGTGGCGGCAGCTGGAATTAACTTTGTTTTTCGGCGCTCAGATTTGGATTTGCAGCTATGTCACTTTATGTCGTTTAGCGATGGTGGAAGATTGCTTTATGGCGAAGAAATTGTCAATACCGAGCCTGAGGGGCGCGACCATATCAGACGACTGTGCAGTCCATCAGTCCACCGTTGGTTATGGCTCTGCAGCGCCTCGCCTCCTTCGGTCATTCTGCCGCATGACTGTTTGTGTGTCTTCGGAGCGCCTGAAGGCTTTGTTGAAGCGCCACACTGATTGAGTGATTTGTCTTAGGTTCTTGACGATTAATGGCGCAAGGCGTAGGAAATAAATAAATTGGCATTTAATGCATTTTATTGCTGAGCTGATATTTGATATTATTGGAATTTAGTTATAGCTGCGGTTTTGGGTATCTACTTTTATGGCTTGTCTTTGCGTGACCCTTTAAATGATTCCGTATATGTGCGATAAAGCTAAGTGGAGAATGGAAAATAATTTGAGAAATTTAGCATCAGTCTTTTATCAGGTCTTCCCAAAATAAACCTTCATAATGCACTCAATGCTGCAAAAAATTGATTTAAGTTTGGAAAACACTTTGAGATGTTGAAATGAGCGAAGTGTCTCTGAGGCATAAAGTTTAGCTAATATAAATATAAAAATGTGAAATGTTCATCTCAAATTCGGGAATGTTGAATTTGGAAAGCGCATTTGTGATCGCCGGAATTCCATTCTGTTGCCCCAAACCGTCGACTAATCCCAAAAATATTATATTATTTGAAAATCTTTAGCTAGATCAAAACCTTTTCATTATCAGTAACATGTATCAGGTTTTATTCGGACCATTGATAGTAATTGCTTTGATTTACGATATTTTAATATTGGATTTTTGTAATGAAAATCGAACCGGAATAATCTTTAAGCTCTCAGCTACGATGTTAGGTATATGATTATGGGAAGCTCTTATATATATATTCTTAAGTATGTTACTCGGATCAGCCATAGATACCTCTTATTTCCTTAACTGTCCTCATGTATTTTTTCAATACCTCGGAGATTTATGTCTCTCACTAAATACGTTCCAACTCTGTCTATCTGAATATTAGTAGGGGAACTGTGAATCCAGCTTTCCCCTGTGGTTTGAATATGCTTTGCAATTAAATGATGGTTATGTTGAATCTTCCTCTCGAGAAGTACAGGCAACGTGAGACGAATCATTTATACTATGGTCATTAAGTCAATAGTCAGTAAATAAAAGAATGTTGACACTACTATCATAAAAAACCTAGGTTCGCCTTACTTCCTTAGTAATGCCAGATGAAAGTTCTGTTTAATTTGAGGTCAAGTATTCCTCGTATAGGGCGTTAGCTCTTTTTGCAAACTGGAAGAGCGATCCCTTAAACTGCGAGTCGCTTAGATATCTAAGACGAGTTCTAGAAAATTCTAGTCAGAGGCATAGGAGGTTTTCCAGCGTCGCTCTCATACTACTTCTCTGCAATTTCTATATGTATCGTCGTTACTTATCAACATCCGGCTCGCACGTGAAGGCGGTAGGTTAGGACCAGTAATTGGGCCGATAACCGTCCTGCACTCCTTTCGAGGCCGTCTGAGTAAAAAGCATGCGTTTCTTCGGCGATCTTTTATGTTCTTAAATCCTCCATGTCCTTAAAGTGTTCTATTTCGCCCCGATCCGTTTTTAAGACCTTTCGGAAATTTCATTGTATATCGTTTTTAGTGACTTCCGTATTTTTCCATTTGGCCATGTTATCAGCTATTTCGATTCATGGAATTCATTTGTGGTCTGGAAACCGCTATATAATGTAGCCGTTTTCCGGCAATCACTATATCTACTGCCTCTCTGCTTCTAAGGACATTATCTGATGTAATGCAATTGGAGATTATTGCCTGGCTATCGACGTATATTCTTTATATTTTTTCCTGCGTTGTTAGCTATCTCTTCCTGAGTTTGAAGAGTCGCCTGGGATCCAGCTCCGAGCAATAGATTTCGGCTAACACTAACCTAGCCATTTTTGATCCTACTGTATAGATGTTGTAAGTTCCGCTGGCGAGTCACATGCTCTTGTGCCATCTAATATCTTTTAATGTCACTTGAAACCTTTTCTCGTGTGTGGTCGATTCTATATCCACCAATTCCCCGCTTATTGAGTTATGACCGAAGGTTCTGGCGGAGAATTCACATAATGCAGCTGATTTTGTTGCACAGCTTTCCACGGCAATGTTTGGTAATTGGGATGGTTCTTAGCGCTCCTGTTACGCAGAAAACAGCGAGTGGGTGTATCCGCTCCAATGGATTTCTGTATGAGATTGAACGTTGATACTTCCTTGAGTTGGTATTGGAAATTAATGATCAAGATGTCTAGGCTGTTGATGGTCCCTCCTCTTCCCAGGTAGTCAATAAAAATTATTCCCCGCGCATCCAAAAATTTAGACCCTATAAGCTTGCCAGTCGACTGTTTGCCTTTCCACGCTCTGGAGTGGGTTCATCGTTTGCAGTCCACTGATGGAGTCGTGTTTCATCTATTGTCATATGTCGACGCAAAAATCAGGTTTATTATACTTCAACATCTCCACTGCACTGACTCATCAACTCTTCTTTGTTTTTGGTCAAACGTGACCTCGCGCGTTATCCACTTTGTACAGAGCTTTCTCTTAGCCAAATAATTTGTGCTTGCCATCCGAACCACTTCACTTCATCTAAAATGTTTTTGATGTTTTCGTCGGTAACCACCCATTTTGGTGGTCCACTGCGTTCACCGTCTTCGGTGCCTATTTCACCATGTCTAAACTAAGTATACTGATGCTTAATCGTTGATTTTTCTGCGACATTATTCGGAAATTCATCATCAAGCCAGGTTTTTGCTTTAACTGTATTTTTCTACTCAGAAAGAAATACTATCCATCTATTTGCCTATTACGTTTTTAATTGAAATGTGAGTAGGTATCTGACGGAACTTTTTTCATGAATTGTTTTTTACAAAAACTCGATAAGCTATGAGTCGAGTCGCATTGGAATCTTCGTTGGTGTCGATACCGATACCGGTCATGCTTTTTATGGCTGATCTAAGCAGTAGAGATGTTTTCTTTGAAACATTTCTGCATAGATTGGCGAGCTTTGGAGTGCTTTGGAATTAAACAACTTTTTTTTTTGTTTTTGCTCTTCAAAAACCAAATCCATTGTGCGATATATAATCAGTCGAACGTCACGCATCAGGAGCAAGAGCAGAAGCATGCAGCACTGTTGCGCAGATGACAGCAACGCAATACGAGACAATGTCACTAAATTCTCAACTACGATAAACAGTTGGTGAAAATTATTCACTGCAACAATAACAACAACAACGGCATAGCACAGCTGCAAAATCGAAGTACTTAGATTTGAATAACAAAACACAAGAAAAGGCAAAAAAACAAAACAAATACTGCAAATTCTTAGTAAAACATGCCATAACAATAGCAGAAATAATATTTAAAAAGAAAACGCAAAAAATGAAGAAAATAAAAATAAAGTGAAAAATCTGAAAACACCGATTTTCGAATCACAACAGCAGCCACGTTGGAAGCTGCAACCACAAGCGCGACCGTGGCAAGCCAACGTGCACGCAGCCAACAACAAAACCAGCTGAAGTTCATTGTCAGAGGTCAAACGTGTTGTTGCTTAGCGCGCACGCTGACTGACCGGCAAAACCAATTGTGGATTTACCACACAAACCAACAAACCAAAGCAAATAAAAAGTCAAATCGGTAAAAGCTTCTGGGCGTGTTGCGGCCGCTTAACTGCAGCGTTGCACAGACGCGTTACCGAGCGCGTATTGGACACAGTGGTGTTTGGTGTTGGCTGACGCTGCTGTGAAACCCTAACACGAAGCGCAAACAATCAACAGCTGCCGCTGCAACAGTAACCCCATCAACCGCCAGAGCCAGAGCCCCAGCCACGGCAGCCGCCGAACAAAGACGGGCTTCTGGCGCGGGATCGCATCGGATGCAAATTAGCGCAGGGTCAAGTTGCGCTCAATGCCAGACCAAATTGAAAGCGCATTAAGTAGAAAACAATGGCAACAACAATAACGCCCTTTGCGGTTGATAACAACAACAGTGGCGGAATAAACGACGAGCACAGAAATGGCAAATACGAGCGCTAATACTGCGAGTGCCAAGCGCTTCGGCCATGCAGTCTGCCAACTTATGCTCCGTTTTTCTTGTGTCAGTTACATGTGGCATTAACAAATCAATTTTGAAAATACTTTAAAGATTTCTTTTTTAATGCTCTTTTTTTTCTCAGTTTCCCAACGAACTACGGAAGGCTCATAGAGTTCCCTTCGTAGTCGACTGTTAACTTCGTTCGCTTAAGACCCGACAGCCCGCAAATCCATCGCCAACGGTTGTGTTTCTAATCACAAAGCATAGCTTATCGTTTAAGATTCTTCCGAGATAACATTTGTTCTGCACATAGATTTCATGCTAATAACTCTGCCTTATGCCGGGCTTGGGAGGCGGCAAGCAGCAATAATTTCTAGTTGCTTAGTCGTCAGCAATGTTTTTGTACAATTTTTACGCTGATCATCAGCGCTGATGTTGCTGTTGGCGTCGGTTGTCACAGTTAAGCTGGCGCAGTGGCAGTTATGGGAGGCATGCGATGGCTTAGTGGGTTTAGTGAAGATATCAGATTTTGGCAGTAAGATTTGGTGTGGGCGTATATAATTAGTGCGTCTACGGAGGAGTGACATGTGATACGAAGTTGTGTTTAAAGTTGGTGGATGAAAGTCACATAAGCGGTTCAGTCGTCTATAGCCTTAAAATCAAATGTAGAGCTTGAAAAGCAATCGAATGGTTCGCTCAAAGAATACTGGTATAGAAAAAATCGATTAATGCATCGACACTTAAAAGTCTGAAAAGATGCACTGATGAAAAATTATTCATTAAATCCGGGGTCACTGAGATCTACTGCGGCGACAAGCCTAAACAGTTTGTATTTTCGACATATCTGCAAGCCAGGCATGGGTGGTCAGAAGCTGCTGGAGGACTAGAGTAATGAGCTTTCGTAGAGATGCATCAAAGTGGTCTTGCGTGGCCTCGTACTGAAATTCTCAGGTTCCCTGCTGCGTTTTTAAAGCAGAGCTGCATGTCGCTAGAGTTTAAGAAATTGGGAGTGTAGGCTCTTTTATTGAAGTTGATCAACTGAAATTCACAAATTGAAAATGATAAGAAATGATCATGAGCTCATTTACATTTTGCATCAGATTAAGAAGGAATGCAAAGCTGAACTATCAAAGACATCTATATCCGCAATGATAGAAATAGTATGAATACTCTTGGGAACCTCCAGAGTTAATCTAGTGACTGATGTCCAGAGCATACTAAAATTATGAATGAAAAACTTCTCCAGCCGTTGAATGGCAATGAAGGCATAACACTAGGAGATGGTGAACCCGATTCCGCAACCGATAACGATGGACCAGAAGAACTGATAAGAGGCATGCATCAGCTTCTTTGTAGAATATGGTCGGACGACGTTCCATTGCCCCACTGACTCCTCAAACTGCTCCAACTACCGTCGGATAAGCCTCTTCAATATCGAATATAAGGGTATTTCGAGCGTATTGCGTGAAAGATTGAAGCCTTCCGTCAGCAAACTGATTAGACTTGATCAGTGTGGCCTTAGACCTGGAAAATCTACAATCGACAAGATTCTCACCACACCTCTCCTTCAAAACTAAGTGTAAGCTGCAAGGGTAAATACCACAGTCGATGGAACGATGAGCTGTACGAGATATACATTGATATTGACATAGTTCAACGAATTAAGAGACAGCGGCACCGTTGGCACAAGTCCTTATCGTCCGAATGGACTGAAAACACTCCAGTTCTGAAACTATTCGACACCCAGTACCTGACGGGGGGAATAAGAGGAAGTGGACGAGGTCCACTGCGCTGGAAAGAACCAGTTGAAGAAGGACCTGGCTACACACTTGGATTCTCCAATTCGCGCCAAACAGTGAAAAGGAAGAACGATTGGCGCTGTTATCAAGTCGGTATAACCACGTAAGCGCTGTTTATCTCAATAAAGAAGAAAAAGAGTGTTAATACCAAAGTGAAATCGCCTGAGCTTCTATGAAGAATATGCATCTCAGCCTCTCTATGAGTAGATTAGATGCTCCGGATTACTTGGTCTCACGTAAGCTTGGCCAGCTAATAACACTTGTGCAATCGAAAGACCTTTCTCGTCTAAATAAATATTTTTCCTGAAGTCATACGTGTTAATTTGTATTATCTAAATGAAGTGAAATAAGGATAGGTATGAACTTAGAGAAGGCAGATCATACCTGTTGCTGGAAATTTTTTTGTTCTCGTGTCTGCTTAAATCTACTAAGGCGATTGATTTTGATTCTAGATAGTTTACCTGGATTTCAGAATGTCTGAGTTACGTGTATGGCTTCCGAAACGTGAGATCTCACCTATCAGTTCCAGGAAAGTTCTTTGTTGTTGAGTCCATAATAAATTTCTTTATGATATTTATTTTGAAAAATGATTGTTTATTTGCATTACTGAAGGTATGAGATATGACTACGATTTAAGTGTTGAGTTAGCTATGAAATCCGAGATGGAGGATGGAACCAGTTGTCGCAAATTTGTTGGTCCTTCAATCCATCATAAAGTTGAGATTGCTCTGCTTGATCCCTAAAGATATGAGGTACGACTACGACTTTCGAGACGAGAGATGTTGTTGTTGTGAAGGGTACCTAATCACTGTTAGGATGACAAAGGTTAGACAAGTTGTCGTCGACATCATCCAACAGTTGACCCAAGAAACGTGCTGTTTTGAAAGGGTCGGACCAAAGGGAGAAGGGTGTCAGATGAGTAGGGTTAGCAGGGCATGAATGAGGTGGCTAGTGTCATGCGGGGACTCATCTCCGAGACGGGAGATCTCACCTGTCAGTTGCAGAAAAGTGCTTTGTTGTTGAATCTGCTAAGGCATCTCAATCTGATTAAAAAATCTTCGCCTGGATTCCCAAAGATATGAGGTAAGATTTGCAGATCAATAAAAATACTTGTAATGCCAGCATAAATGTTTTTATTGTGTTACTGTTTGTTCTAAGCAGTAAATACCAAAACAAGAACATTTCACACTTGCTTCCCGAGTTGTAAAAACACGAAAATTCCAACAGATGCTCAACTAGAACTGGAACTTAAACTCTTACAAACGCAACAACCATTACTAAAACATTTAGTGTAAGTTGTTGTTGTCAATTCAACAACTATTAGTTGCCGCTGTATTAGTTGTTATAGCTTTGGTATTCTTATTTCGGTTGCCTGTTGCCCCCAAAGCTTTGCTTCGTTTCATTTCTGCAGTTTTCTTCTTTTCACAAGCCTTTTATCACCTTCATAATAGTTGTTATTGTTATTATTGTACTAGTAATAGTTGTAATAATGCTATATTTGCTATCTAAACAAAGATTAATAATTCCTAATGCCGCTACGCATCGATTCTTCTGCGAAATTTGCGCTTAAGTGGCAAATCTCTGAGCGCCGAGCAACGTTCGGGAACACAAGTTGTAGAACTTGGTGTTTAAGTACACTTACATAGAGGCTAACAGCCTAGTGAACTTACTATCTACCACTGTCTAATACTAAGTGAGATTTGAGGCGGTTGCTACGGCGGTCAGTTGCCGGCATTCGCTGGGTAGGAAGGCAGGTTGTGAAGTGTAACACTTACAAGCGCATTGACGCCGATTAAAAAGTTTGTTTTAGCCGGCATATGATGTCTGGATGTAAGAGCACAGTGGGATTAAATATCCATAAGGTTAACACGGCTCATACGTATTAGACGGCTGAGCTAATCAATAAGAGTAATATTATTATGCAGTTTCGTTATTTGTAAAACATTTGTTGGTCTTGAGCTTAACCGGCAAATTGAGGGTTTCTAAAGCACGAATCAACCTTCAAAGATTTTAAATTGCTTGAACTGAATGTCTCTATGACAAAAAATATTCAGAATGTTGCTTATGTTTGCCGAAACCGTAACTCGTCTGCCGATCGTCATTCTATAAACCAAATTAAAATTCTTTATTTCTGAAGGTATTCGATATAGCTCGAATATAAATACTCGTATTTCTAGTCTAGTTGGGTTTTGTAAACTGGACTGTCTTTGCAACGCTCCAACATTTCTTACCTAGTCAAGTTCTGAGGAGTTTAGTTCTTAGTTTTATGTGAAGCCATTTTATACGAGTATTTTATGTTTATTACATTCTTCTTTATCATACTTTCAGTTTTTTAAACTAAGTATGTAGTAATTTTTGATAACATCGAGGAAATTATTCCTACCGAGCTATTTAGACAGCAGTATATGTCCCATAGCAGCCTAGAAATCCAACGCAGAATCACTCTTACCACCAGTTGCTACTTTGGACTCAATAGGAAATTAAAAAGTAAAGTCCTCTCTCGATGAACAAAGACCAAACTCTACAAGTCCCTCATCATTCCGGTTCTGCGTATGGTCCAGAGGCATGGACAATGACATTATTTGATGAATCGGCCTACGCAATTTTGGAGCGAAAAGTTTTGCGGCAGTTTTATGGTTCTTTGCGCATTTACAACGGCGAGTACCGCATTCTATGAAACGATGAGCTGTACGAGATATACGGCGACATTGATATAGTTCAGCAAATCAAAAGACTACGGCTGCGCTGGCTAGGTCATGTTGTCCAGATAGAAGAGAACACGCCAGCTTTGAAGGTTTTCGATTCATTTTTTATTGAGTCATCATTAAATCATCTTCACATTCAATATGAAATTTACAAGTTTTTGCATGAAACGAATAATTTTTGAAGCGACTAAAATACCGACGGTTTTCGCTCACTATTTCTGATGAAATTCGACCCGAATTGACTATAGGCTCCGAGGACAATATAAGCATTCCAACGCTTAATCCAACTTTCCAATTGTTATATAAGCATCGGTGGGATGGCCTTCAGCCAGTTTTAGACATTTTTGTTTCGACTTATTTTTGAATCGCCATTGCCTAGATTTTTGAACAGTTTTGTTACGAGTATGTCATTGATAAATTAAACTCAAAACATTAACCAAAATGTGTTGGGTCGATCCAGAGGAGATGTAGAAATTTCCTGCTACCTCTCTGATGCTAACATGACGATTTGAGCAACTATCTTATTACTTTTGGTTAAAATTGTTTATGGATTCGGTTTGCAATTTAAATGCATCAGTCCGGATCAAAGAGTATGAGAGGCCAACTCCTTTGGCAGAGTAAATTTTATGTCGCATATTCGCCTATAGTACTCTTTCCTTATACCTTTGAATCTGACTAGAAAGGCGCTAGCAGTCTGTAATTTTCAAGACCCTTTCAAACTTTGCCATGAAATTTACACTTTTCAAACCGTTCTTCAATAAGAGCGCTTATCTTGGATCTGATAAGAAGAAATCTTTAGGGTATGAATGATAAATCAATCGATTTTTTACAGGAAAATAGTGCACCGCCCGGTGAGACAGAGTGGTTTTTACCCGATAATAGCTGTGTGTTGCTTTTACTAGAACTTCTAAATATTTTTACACGGAGCTTATCGCGAATTCCAAAATTAGTAGGCGCAAAAGATTAAGAGTAACTGCTTAGAGCAAGAATCGCTTAAGAATCGCTATACTTGAGAAGCCTAAGAGAGGCCTAAGTAGTCTATGGAACATCTTAAAATAAAGGTTTCAGAGACTCTAATATTAGATAAGCGCATAATTGCGAAAGTTAAATCTTAATTTGAACCCAAGGAGCCGGTACTTGCGAGTTGCTCGTTCTGATCTCAATATGCTAGGACTGTCCATTCGAAAATTGCTAGTAATTCGCAGATTTCTGCACCACTGTACCCACTGCGGCAAGTGTATTTGCGCCCCTACGCGGACATATTACATTAGACATGTCGGACTGAAGACTCTTCCACCGAATAAATGATTACAAACAATAATAATAATGAACCAACAAATCAACTTACAACATATAACTAACAGCGAGCAGCGGACAGCAAACGGCAGACAATGAGCAGCACCAACAAGCATTGCAACAGCAACAGAAACAACAACAACAATAATAACAAAATACTATTGTCGAATGTTTATAATTCAACAGTGTTGTGTACATAAACTAAACAAAAATCATACATCAATTTTGCAATGAAATTTGCAGAGCATAATTTCACCGCAAGTGAAGGATGATAAACGGGAAAATCTGAAAGCAGTATGTATGGTATGTATATATGTATATTATGTCTGTGTTTGCATGTTGATGTTTGGCTGACGAGTGAAGATAGAAACACATGGGAACGCGCTGCGCTGAGGCCAACCGACGATTTGTGGTTGTTGCGCTGTGTGAAGGATATTTGTGAGCGGACTTTCGTATACAAATAGATATGCAGATACCTATATACATCTATATATATGTATTGTACATATGTATGTGTGCGTTCCTGGCTTTACTGCAGATTGCTTTGCAACAGCAGCCGCTTTACTGTGTTATGCTGCACATGTAACCGTAGCTGCGGCAATCAAAGTTACAAAAACACACATGCAACCATGCAACTGGCGTAACAGTTATAGACGACAACAACAAAAACTATAGGAGTAATCAACGGAAGATTTGGTTTGGGGACAGTGGGTTCATAGCGCTTTTGACCCATTATGGTAAAAGCTCAGTATGATCCTGGACAAGTTCAGATCTCTAACCTCTTACACACTACGTGTTAGAAAAATTTTACTATCACTTTCTTGTTTAGCAATCCAAATTTAGCAGTAAACGGTCACTAACACCATAGTCGCAAAAGATTGTGAACTTGTGTAATCTGATTTCATATTGAAAAACTTTAGATTCCCTCGATTCCGTGGAAGATCTACCGGAGGAATTTCGAAGAAAGTTGTATGGCAGATTTTTCTATGTCAGATACGAAAACCATAAAAAATTTATCAATACATTAGATGTGTACATGTAATGCTGGGAGAGCTAGACAAAATTTTGATTGCTGACAAAAACAAGACTTCTCCAAAAAAAGTCGTATTTGTGAGAACATTCCGAGTGGACTAAAAAAGTATCAAAAATCAAATTTTTTAGATCATCACCTGAAAAAAGTGTCGCGTGAAATTTTCAACTTGATCAGTCCAGCCTTTTCGGAGAAAACTCGAGTTTATTGTGCATGATGGAACTTATGTTTCCCAGATGCTACACAGAATTAGTTGATTATGCCACAACTATCAATTTCTGCGTTAGTAGTGTTCTATCCTTTCCGCCCAGACTCTCATAGAATATTAGTTCATAGTTTTGTACTGCAATTTTATTTTCAGTCCTGAAATCCAACGCAGAATCACTCTTGTCAGCAGGTGCTACTTTGGACTGGGCAGGCAAGTGAAAATTACAGTCTTCTCTCGACGAATAAAGACCAAACACTATAAGCCTCTCATCATTCCGTTCTATATGGTGCGGAGACATGGATAATATCATCATCTAATGAGTCGGCCTTAGGAGTTTTTGAGAGAAAAGTTTTCCGGAAAATTTATGTTCCTTTGCGTATTGGCAGCCGCGAGTACCGCAGTTTATGGAACGATGATAGAGCACTACGATATATAAAAAGACATTGACATATAATTCAACGAATCAAGAGACTGCGTGACTTCGCTGGCTAGGTTATGTTGTCCGGATGGAGGAGAACACTCCAACTTTGAAGGTGTTTGATTCAGTACACCGCCTGTGGAAGCAGAGGAAGAAGAAGACTTCCACTCCGCTGGAGAGATGAGGTGGAGAAAGACCTGGCTGCACTTGGTATCTTGAATTGCCAAATTGCGAAAAGAAGAAACGACTGAGCGCTGATATTAATACGGCCATAATCACATATGCAAGTGGTGTCTACGTCAGCCTCTTCGGTTCTATAAGAGTACGCTCCGGTCTTGAAACCTTCTGTTAGTCGACGCATCTTTTCGTAGAATTTCCGAGCATTACCCTGTCGGTAAGATTGTCAAGTTTTTCGTATTCGCACATTGTGGCCTCTCTCTTTTTTGTCTGAAAATGTCTCTTTCTTCCCTCTTCAACTCTCGATAATTATCCCATCTCGCACGTATTGTGGTCGATTGTAACACAGCAAAAGGCAGTTCTTTTGCATTTGCCGAGAACGAATGGTTTTGTTTGCAGTTGTAATGTAAGGAGCTTGAAACGCGGTCCCACAAACTCCTTTTATACCGAGTTGTTGACGAGTGCTCTCAGAGAGCAGGAGTGCAAGTCGAGTAGAAAACCGTTCTGCTGTCTGTTGTGATTGCAGCTTCTCGACGTGTAACCTTCCTTGTTGACGTGCATTTTTTGCTGCACAAAGGCGGGCGCGTATCTTGGTTGAAACAAGATAGTGGTCCGAGTTGATATTAGGACCTCGGAGCTACGCACGCCTAAAACATTGAATACGTGTGTTCCGTCTAACAAAAGAAGATCGATCTGGTTAGTGGCTTTTCTATCCGGAGACAGCCAGGTAGGTTGATGAATTTTTCTATGCAGAAATCTAGTAGAACAGATAACCATATTTCGGGCCCCGGCAAAGTTGATAGGGAGCGATGATTTACCTTCTCACTTTAACTCGCCTTCAAACGAATATTTTTTGGCTACCCAGATGATTCTGAGTCTAAGACCAGAAGTCGTGAGTTGCTTGAGCCATGTGTAAAAAAAAAAAACGTTTCTGGCCACTCCCAAGTGAATGGCGCTCAGAGAAGTTCCTTCACCTGCGTTGAACTTCTACAATAAACAGCTTTCAAAGAAGAAATTCCAAAGGTCAGCGCTTTGCCAAAGAAAGCTTGCATCAAGCTGAGCTCTTAGATCAGCTTTTTAAGTTGTGTTTGCAAAGAATCAGACATTCGCTGTATTACTTTTGTCGTCTTCCATGCTATTTATACACCTGGAGCTACGTCTCTCAAATTTTCTTAAACCACTGTACACTTGCCGTTTCCTAAGCCATTATATACATGCGTACACACCGCCAATGGTATTAATGTAGTCGAGTTCGTACACTTGTGAACGTTTAGCAGCGCGAAAAAAGATGTGCCGCAACGTTGCGCTTGTGCGCCTGCGCTCCGGTATCGCGCACAAAGAGGTTTAGAGCGACATTAGAGCAGTCAATCCATCATGGCTGAACATTACCATAAATTACACAGAAATAATTGATTATTACGAAGTAAGCGCATGAGTGTGCGCGCAATGCACCAGCGATGGACTGGCGAATTGGATGCGCGCGCAACATGCGCGTACATGTGTTATTGTGCAGGCGCATGCATGCTTCTTGCGCTGCTGGGCTGGCTACGCATGCGCGGAAAACCGAGTTGTCCGAATGCTATGCTGCATATACATATGTATATACATACATACATAAGCTTATGCTAGTTTACTTGGCGCATGTATTTCTGTACTGCTAGAGGAACTTGCCTTCATTTGCCGGCGAATTCGAAGGAGTTGCGCACCGATTTACTTTAAATTACGCTGAGAAAAGTGCAACCTACAGTTGCAAATAAAAGATAGTCCATAATAACAGCAACAATAACAATAATAGCGAAAACATATGTGAGCAGCGTTAGTAACAACTTAAAAATTGTATTGGCATGTTGCAAGTGGCGCTTCATGTGTTATGACCCAGGCGTTTTGTTGCAAATAAAACAGAAAATATTTCGTATCGTCATTTTTTGAAAGTTTGGCAGCGTGCGGTTGCAAATATATAAATATGAATGCTTTACTTTTCTATTTCCTTGTATTTGTTTAACTGCTTTGAATTATGACAGTTGACTCGCTTGCTTGCCACTTCGTTGCTGTTTCTTTTCGCCAGAAAGCAAAGGTATTTACAAAAAAGGACAGGAGTCTGCATTCAGGTGGTTCGTTTCTTAAGAGCATGTGCTTTCGCAGAAATCATTCCTGCAGTCACCTTCTTCGAGCGGTATCCTTTCTTAGGACCATCAAGGGGCCTTCCTCAACTATGTCGACGACATAAAACAATGCGCCGACCAGATTTTGAACCCAAAAAACTTCAGACATGCACTGACCGCCATTCATAGTGGAGCCATAAACACCTTCTCCGATTTCCTCTTAGTAATTGGCGTACTTGTAGTCAAACCACCACCCATCGCAAACAAAGAGCTCGAGCTGTCACGAGAAACGAGAGTGATCCTTGCGCAGTTTCGTTCTAGATACTGCAGCAGGTTAAACTCCTTATCCAGAATAGACCCTGACATATCAAACATTTGCCCATCATGCAATGAGTCCTCGCATGACACTATCCACCTCTTATCTCCTTGCAGCTTTACACGATAGAACAGCTACTATTGCGGCGAGATTGATTTTGCCAAGAGCCAGAATTTCGGCTTAATCTTTTTGCTTACCCAGAGAGAATGTTCTGGCACAGCCGCATAAGCTCTTGCTTTGTTGAGCAGCGCTTTGCTAAGCTCAAAGGAAGTCCGTAGGTTCAACACCAGAACGCAAGAAACCGATTCGGTTTCCATCGGATGAAATTGGGGAAAGGGTGCCCTCCTTAGCAAGCTCGTCGGCGTTGTATCTTCTGGCATTTCCGCTGTTGCCTGTTTGCTTTACAAGTCTACCCTGAGTCAGAAGTATCTAGCAGTCGCACATGTTCTGGTTGCAAAGCAAAGCTTTCTGAGCTGACAGGAGGTCTAAAGGTTCAACACCAGAACGCAAGATGACATCGAAAAACCGACTCGCTTTCTATCGAATGAAACTTGTGAAACGGAGCCCGCCCTAACAAGCTCGTCGGCTTTGCAGCTTCGGCGATTCCGCTGTTACCTGGTACCCTTACAAGTCTAATAAAGATGAAGCTTGCGGCTATTGCTATTAAGGCCATGCTCTCTTTGTCCCGAGCAGAGTCACACTGCAATTGTCTATTACTTCGATTGCATTGTTAACAATTTACTCGCACAATAAGAAGTTATTCCCCGCCAGACATAAATTAGCGTAAAGAAGTCAGATGTAAATACCTCCTCTCAAGTATGGTCCAGACCGTATAATTACCTACATATATTTCGAGAATTATGATCTCGATACTAACTTCTCGACGTTCCCGAGAATTTGATCTATGATTTGATGAACTGGAAACTTTAGGCTATGGGTAGAAAACTTTGGAGTCAGATCAAGTTGATATTCTCTAGCCAATCTTTATACCTCGAAGACTTCAATTTAGGCTCACAGCCACCAAGGGTTAACCGAGAACTCAAAGCTTCGTATTTTAGTTCCATCTGACCAAAAGATCGAGACTCATCTTTGAAAACGAAAGATTATTTATGAATATTTATAGAAACTTTAGAAATACCTTCCTTTATTGCAGGAAGCTTTGGTCAGCTGTTCCAGCAGAAGGCACCTCAACGAAATCCGTACAAGAGGTTCTAGTGATGATTGGACGGTGCATAAGACAGGACTCCTCAGAGGGGACGAAAGCCAAGAGAGCCTCGGAGAGAGCCTTCTGCGGAAATGTAGAGGGCTGTCATAAGTTTTCACGGTTCACGCAGATTTTTGCAACATTCTCTAAATCCTTAATACCTAAATATCTAAAAACAAACGCGTTTGGTAATGAAACTAAATTTTAAAGCTCTAATAATGCCAAAAATTATTTTAAACGTTTCTTAAGCAATCTACATAAATAAATTTTTACCCTGTGGTAAAACAAAATTTTATGGCAAAAAAGAAAAATTGCTTGTTTCTATGTTGATTTTGCTTGCGGTCTTCAGAGAAATTACTTTCAAATAGGCATAATTCTTCCAGCCATAACCAACTGTTTACTGAGTTCTGCTAACCGAAAGTTAGTAGAAGATCACGTACATGCGTCTGCTTCTAACTCAAACGGTGACACATACACACATACATAGCATACGAAACGCTCATCTGCAATTACTTCCATGAATTATATTTACTCATCTTTTCGCGGGTGCTTCGGCACTGCAATCTGCGTGGCATCGGCTAGTGGGAGTGGATTATGTAATTTAATAAATGCATACAACATTTGTTAAATACGCCCCGCTGAAGCGTTCAAGCAATTTGCTGAGTAATGAAGATTGTTGCTCGCCAAAGTAAATGTCTTTTTGTGTTGGTTAGAAAAGATTTGCCTCACCAAATTACATGTGGGGCTTAGTTAATTTACTCAGATGCAATATGGTCCATTTTAAGTGCCTCTTGAAAGTGTAAGAAGAATGTTTGAACCTATGTAGGAGTTTGTGTTTTGAGCAATAAACATTTTCAGCTGAGAGTTCAAGAATTTTACTCATCAAATTGAGACAGCTCAGTGGTTCTCGTAAGCAAGTTGAAATCACTTTTTAATTTTCTTTGATGCTGAAAAATTGGCAAAATTATTTAGTCAAAAAATCTTCTACGAACGTTTTAAAAAAGAAAAGCCTGAAAAGTGATTCGTTATCCAAGGAAATTGGTTTTTAAATGTCATTCCTCTCTTTATAGAAATATAATCATAAAGATAGTGCTGAGTTTGAAGGTCTTTATGCAATCCTGAGACCTTTCAAAAAGCACAGCTTTAAGCTTAGTCGGACGATTGAGTTTTGTAGTTAGTTTTCAGTTACTCTGTGGAGTCCTAAGGGCTTTCAAAGCGCAGTTTAAGCTTGTGACATACTTTCCTATATAACAGTAAAATCTTTCGCACGATTGAGTTTTAAATGATAATCGTCAACGTCTATGTAATCCTAAGAGCTTTAAAAGCACAGTGCAAACTAATGACATACATATATTTTTATATTATAATAAGATCTGGAAAACCGGCTTTTATGTACTTTTTATTTTAAAAAAAGCTTCTTTGGACGCTTGACTCTAATAGTTGTATTTTACATGATAATACTTCAACCTTGCTTTGGAATTCTTGAAGCTTTCAGCTTCAGTTCAAGCTAGTCGGACGATTGATATTTGTAGTTAATTTTTCTTAATAACTTTCAATTACTCTGTGGAGTCCTAATAGCTTTCAAAGCGCAGTTTAAGCTTGTGACATACTTTCCTATATTATAGTAAAATCTTTCGCACGATTGAGTTTTAAATGATAATCGTCAACGTCTATGTAATTTGAAGAGCTTTCAAAAGCACAGTGCAAACTAATGACATACATATATTTTTATATTATAATAAGCTCCCTCGGAAAACTGGCTTTTCGTACTTTTTATTTTACAAAAAGCTACTTTGGACGCTTGACTGTAATAGTTTTACATGATAATACTTCAACCTTAACTGCTATAGAATTCTTGAAGCTTTCAAAAAGCACAGTACGAACTAGTCATATCTTTATTTCCTATTATGAAAGTTCGGTTTTTAAAGTTGGTTTTTATATGATATCTCTTATTAACATTAAAGAATCTCTAGATATGTAGTAATCTTGAAAAACAGTGCTGGGCCAGAGCTATTTATTATTATTTTCAGCCATCTAGAAAGCTTTAAAAAACTTCAGCAAAATCTAAACATTTTAAATTTTTAAAACAAGAAGAGTTCAGACAATTGGCTACAGCCAATTAAATAGATTAAAATAATTATTTGATTAAATACGAAAAAAATTGTAGTCAGCGGATGTCAGTTTCAATACTAGAATGTGTGACTGTGTCTTGCTGAATGAGAACTACGTTCGAGTTTAAGTACCTCGCAACCGATCAGCATAGTCGAACTTAACTGAGCAGCTTGAGCAAAACGTCTGATTAGTGCCATGCTCCAGGACGACAAAATCCCATTACCGATTGATTGATTATATCAAACGACTTAGCAGATCTACTTTTTTCAATAAGTGCTCGAACATTCGATATACATAACCTTAACTCAAACTTTTTAGTTCGTTGGGTCTGGAGTTTAGAATAGTGAACGACATACAAAGGCATATTGATTTCCGAAAACATAAAACACATGTGTTCTGTCGCTCAAATTGATGCGATCCAAGTTCCGGCGTACCGCCAGCAGTCGGGTCTATATAACGGATTTTTATTCATTTAAGAACTTTCAACTCGGCAGCATTGTTTTTAATTCTTTCGGGAATGATTTTTGCAGCTACAACAGTAATATGTGATATCGAAACGTCTTAAAAGTCTTTAAAGCGGCATCAGCTGGTGCTAGCGTTCTACATTTCTACTTAAACATAATAATTAAATGCGACGGTACAGAATCGGCGGACTATTCAGTTATAGGCTCATACGGTTCGAGTAAATAAAACCACTAAAGCCTCTTTTTCGGTACACATCTTTCTCTATGCTCCGACTCCATCGAAAGAGCTCGTTTCTTAGACCTATCTTTAGTTGTTCATGATTCATAATCAGGCTACTTTTCCGCAACACAAGTTGGCTCTATGAAATTGGAACGAACACTTTACTTAGCAGCATGCCTCAAAAGTATTATATTTGCAACTGCTGTTGCAACAAAAACAGTAAGTCATACTTGTAAAGAAACTAAGAACTTTAGTTTTCTCAGCGTTGACGTCACACAAAACTTCGAATTTTACTCGTATCTAAATTTATTAGAAATCAAGCGTTTGAAGTGAAAGAATCATTCTGCAAGTAACACTTATTGAGCTAGTGAGTATAAAAGTATATGTTATTGGACTACAAGTATCTATGTATAAATTTATTTGTCAACCGAAAATGAACATACACCCTTCGGAAATGCCAAAATTTATACAAAGTTTCAAAGCAACAATGTCCCTTCAGCATGTCTGAGCTGTGCAAAAGGTATTGGACTGAGGGTTCGCAGCATACCGTGTCACAAATAGCCCAAACTGCCAGCGTTGCGACACACAACGCACGTCACACTCCGCGCATCATATCGCCAGTAACTTTCCTTACATCCCCACATTGTTGCTGTCATGAGTCCTCTTCAATCCCAGCCTTTGCTGATTTCTACTATTAATTCCTTTTTATTCATTTGATTTCATTGTTGGTGCTGTTGTTGTTGTTGTTGTTGTTGTAGTCGCGCATTTGCATACAATGAGTTGCACAGCATGTTATCTCTCTTATTGTGACCTACACCAATATTTCTGGGAATGCTGCTGTTCAATACCGCTGGCCCACCCCCACTGCCATCGCCGTCGCCGCCGCCGCCAACGTCACCATCACAAGCAGCCAGCGCGTTGGGCATAGCGCGCATAGTTAAGTTAGCTTGCGACCAATGTCCAACGTTTAACGTTGAAAAAGTGAAGAAAAGAATACAACAACCACGCCGGCGACGAACCGCGTCATCGCCATCAGCAACGCCATCGCCACCTTCACTCTCGCTGGGCAATACAGTTCAAGCCGACGCAGCAGCAACAGCAGTCACTACAATGCACCACGACCGCGCGGACTGCTGCGCAAAACGACTGTGTAGGCTCAGTGCGAATGCCCGGTGTCCATCTGCCATACGTACGACGCCTAGCTGCCCTTTTTCTGGTTGATTTCGTTTATTTGCTTTACAAAAATTTTTCACTTTATTTTATTTACCTTTTATTTTGAATTTCTTTCTCTCGTTTGGATATTTGTATGATCTTTGGGATCATCGTCATTGTCGTCTACGTTCAAGCGCACCACGCGCCGTGCCGCCACCGCCAGAGGTCTTCCCCCTGGCCAAGCGGCTTTCAGCTGCCTGCCAACGTCATCATGGCAATTCGAGTATCTGTCTTTCAGTTTGTCCGTTTTGTCTGTCTGCTGCTGGCGTCTCTTTGCGTCATGAAGGAGCCAAGCCAAAATCACTGAAAACCGCTGAAAGCGCAGTTTGTGTGTCTGCGCATGCGCAAATGCCACCAATGCCACGAGCGCTTAGCTCCCAAGCGCCTCCAATAGCATTTATTTTGTCGTACAAATGCCACACTACGTATGCTCTGCAGTTGTTCTTGCAATTGTTTTTGTTTTTTTTTTTTTTTGTCTGCTTGCATTTTCACATTTATGCAACGCATATGAATTGGTAGCTGTGCTATACCGAGCTGTGGCTGGCAGCGCGTCCGCACGGCTGCTGTCCGTCCCGCGCTGCCAAATATTTCGCTTTTCCGCCATCGTTTCGAAAATACTCGTGCGACCGTCTGTTTATTTATGTAGTTTGCGCATATTTGTCCGCAGTTTTTGGCCACTTTTGGTGGCAAAATGCAGTGCAGTTGTCGAATTTGCAGCATATTTTCGCCATTTTTGGTCCGACCTAGCTTAGGTATTTCGGAATACCAAGAAAAATCTCAGTCTGTAAACTTTATAAAAGCAGTGTATTTAAATGGTGTTCGATTAGATTAGGGAGTGTGCTACAAACGTTTTTGAGTACTTATATTTTATAGGCACAGTTTTTGTTTCATTGTCTTGAATATAAGGTTCCGAAAGTTGGAAGAAGTCAGAAAGGATTACAATTAGAAGTTAGAAGTAGATTGCAGATGCTGCTTACTGATGCAAGCTTTGGTGATCGCTTTCAGGTTTCTCCACAAAACTTTCAAAAGTACTTCTTCTTCTTAATTGGCGTAGACACCGCTTACGCGATTATAGCCGAGTTAACAACAGCGCGCCAGTCGTTTCTTCTTTTCGCTACGTGGCGCCAATTGGATATTCCAAGCGAAGTCAGGACCTTCTCCACTTGGTCCTTCCAACGGAGTGGAGGTCTTCCTCTTCCTCTGCTTCCCCGGGCGCAGTCCATCCTCCATGACTCAAAAGTACTAGTACAGGGAAATACCACGTTGGGTTGAGAATTCTAAATCTGAACCCGTGAGAAGTTCATTTCTTTTCACAAGCGAGCGTTGAAACTGATGCAACTTTTTCGCTCTTTCGAACATACCCTCTAGACAGCTTTCAAAAGTACCAGGTTAGGAGGAGTACCATGTTTGGTTATAAATTCTAAACTTGCACCCGAAATTAGTTAAGGTTAAGGGTCTTGTAACAAGGGTAATACAATAAAAGATGACCTGAAATTCCATGCATTCGATCCATAAACCAAAACGTCCGTAAAAAGTAGGCGTGGCTCGATTTAATATCGGACAAGTTGTAAAAGACATAACAGCAATGATAAACTAGTGTTCTTGTGTAACCGAAACTTTAGAAACTACCTGCAATAAAAGCAGGCCTACCGATGGGTTGTAAATTCTAAACTTGAACCCGACAGAAGTTAAAGTTGAGTGTGTTATAAAAAGGGGTTTCTTGGTAGACAATATTAAATATTATTTCTTATAGTTAATAAAAATCTTGATACAATTGAGCGATGACCTGAAATCACCTCCATCCCATGAAACCAATAACAAGGTATACGTCATAAATAGTAGGTAACAGTTTCATTTAATATTGGACACGACGCAAAGCGACCAACGGCATTGTTTAACTAATGTTCTCTTGTAACAGAACCTATTACGACGATTTTAAGAAAATTGGGGCACTGTTCAATGAAGGTATTATGTTAGAAGATCACTAAGTGAATTGTTTTGATGAAAATCTGTATGAAAGATTCTTCCAAGTATGCCAAATCGAAACCGTCTGAATTTAAGTGGTTGTATAATTCAATAATAATACAATTGGAGACTCCAAGTGTATCCAGGTCCTTCTCCACCTAATCTTTTCCCACGGAGTTAAGGTTTTTCTCTTCTTTTGCTTCCCCCGGTAGGTACTGCGTCGACTACTTTCAGAGCTGTAGTATTTTCATCCATATGAACGACATAACCTAGCCAGCGCAGCCGCTGAATCTTAATTCGCTGAACTATGTCAATGTTGACGTATGTCTCGTACACCTCTTCGTTCTATCGACTGCGGTATTCGGCATTGCCAATGCTCAAGAACCATAAATCTTCCGCCGAATATTTCTCTTGAAAACTCGTAACGTCAATTCATCCGAGGCTGTCCATGTCTCTGCACCATATAGCAGGACGGGAATAATGAGTGACTTATAGAGTTTGGTCTTTGTTCGTCGAGAAAGGACTTTACTTCTCAATTGTCTACTCAGTCTGAAGTACCACCCGTTGGCAAGAGTTATTCTGGGTTGGATTTCGAGGCTGTCATTGTTGTTGGAGGTAATAATGGTTCCAAGATAGACGAAATTATCGACGACTTCGAAGTTATGACTATCAATAGTGACGTGGGAGCCGAGCCACGAATGCGTCGACTGCTTGTTCGATGACGGAAGATATTTCGCCTTGCTTTCGCTTCCTATCGGACCCATTTGTTTCCGCTCTTTTTCCAACCTGCAGAAAACAGAACTAATGGCGCCATTGTTGAGGCTAATTATGTCATCGGCGGACGCCAGCAGTTCTTGAAAAAGATTGTACCTTCTCAATTCTGATTGGCAGCTTGAAGAAGTCGCACGATACGGAGTCGCCTTCTCTGAAACCTCGTTTGGTAACGAACGGCTCGGAGAGGTCCTTCCCAATCCTGACGGAGCTTTTGGTATTGCTTAACGTGAGTTTCTTTCTTCTTCTTTACTGGCGTAGATACCGCTAACGTGGTTATAGCCGAGTTCATGCAACGTCAGTTTACACAGGTTTATTAACTTTGCGGGAATACCAAATTCAGACATCGCGGTATAAAGGCAGCTCCTTGTCGGGCTGTCAAAAGCAGCTTTCAAATAGACGGAGAGGTGGGGTGCTCGATAGTACCTTATATGCGTTGTTGAGGAGGCTTATCTCACGGTAGTTGGCGCAGATTGTGAGGTCTCTGTTGTTGTGGATTGGACAGAGCGCACTTAAATTCCATTCGTCGGGCATGCTTTCGTCCGACCACATTCTACAAAGAAGCTGATGCATGCTTCTTATCAGTTCTTCGCCGCCGTATTTGAATAGCTCTGCCGGAAATCCATCGGCCTCCACCGCTTTGCTGTTCTTCAAACGGGTAATTGGGTGGGTATAGGTTAAGTAAATAGACTGATGGTCAAAAAAAAAAACATTAAACAGCAAGAGACGCTTGTTCATTGTGATGCCCAGAACTCCTAAGTATGGATCAAAAAGCCCTGCCGGAGGTGGACAATATCAATTTCAGCCTAGCCGCCGGGTTCGTTAAAAGCCGAATAGCTTCAAACTTAGTCCGGCGACAGATGGACAGTGTAGGAAAGTGAAAATGGGACAACGTGCGGAGTTCGTTCACTAGGTGGTAAGCGGTGCAAGTCGACAGTCACCAGTTTTTAGTCGTACTTTTGTGGATGGAACTTCTTCCTCGTGGGCTTCGTAGCCTTTGACTTTCGGGTCGCAATGAAATACTTGTATTTGCAAAAAAAAAACTTGATTTAGGTACAAGCATCATTCGAGAAGTAAGCTAAAGCAGAGGTTTGGTTATTTTTCCGAATTTAATGCGCAAACTGGCCAACGAGGTGAGGTGTTGCCGACGCGCCAAACACTCGCTCCTCGTGTCGTTCTTGCGATTGTCAGGCAATTGCTCGCAAAATTCTGCAAAGCTGTATGTTGTTATTTTTTGCTGCATTTTAATGGTTTTTGTTGTTGACTGATGTTGTTGTTATTTGCAGCCCACAACAGTCAAAAAAAAGTGGGAATTCTGCGACCGAAACCGCAAATGTTGCAGCAGTTAGAGCTTAAAAGCCTGCAAGATCACTGCTTTGCAATTCTAATTGATAATGACGCTATTGCTATTGTTGTTGCATTTGTTATTTGTTGTTGCATTTGTGTTATTACCATTTGCTGCAGCATTTGCAGAATTTTAGATAAGCTCTACAACGCTCGCTTACGCTATCGACTGCAGTTGTGTTGTTGTTTTTGTATGTTTTGCGCTTAAGAATGTTTCATACAACAACATATGGCGGTGTATCGGGCCACACCCCCTCGCTGTTGCACACAAATTTACGTACTCACGTGTGTATGACAATAACGACAATTGTTGTTTTTGTTCAATTTTTATGACTACTTCAGCGTAAATACATATGTGTGTGTGGTTATTGGCTTGTATAGGTACATCTGGCACTGCTGAGCTTCCCAGCATTAAGCTCTTTGGCTATTGTTTCGCCTTATTGTTATTGCAAATTCTTAGAATCGTCGTCGTCTGTTGCTGTTTTTACATTTTATTTATTTGCCATTAAATATTGAACGCTTTTGAGTGGGAAAATTTTTTCAATCAATACTCATATTGCTGTATGTACATATATATATATATAAATATATACAGCTAAATATATACATAGACGTTTGTCGAACTGCATTAAATATTTAAATAAATTATAAATGACACCACATTGTTGCTGTTGCAAAAAATCATTGAAAAAGTCCACTTGAAAAGTGAGTTTTTTCGCTGATTTAAATATTTTGCTGAGATTTTTCTTTTAATTAATAAAATCAACAAATGAACATTTTCAATTAAAGAATGAAGTATTTACGTTTATCGGAAACAAGGCCTAGATGCGCGGTTTGCTTACAGAACAATGTTGTGTCTTTAAATTTGAGTTCCGCTAAGCGTCAAAGTTAATTATGCGAGTAGGGCGGGTCGCTGAAGATGGCGCAGTGAGCTTGTCATGGATGGATCAAAAGCTCAAGGCAAGATTGAGAGGGAGACTTTTATCGGAAGATCTCAATGAACTCTTGTTTTAAACTGTAGAAATCATTGTAGCATCTTTTAAAGCAGCAATAACAGACGTAGCAGCAGATGTACGTCTCCAAAGCGGCTTACTTTAGGAGGCTTGTAGAGCTGTTGTAAAGACCTTGAGCTCGCTGACTGGGAGCTCAAAGCAAGTCAAAGGAATGCATTGATCTCATTATGCACAATCTCAACCCACCTAACAAACTCAAAACATATTATTAATCTAGAATAATGTCGCAAAATGACTCAGCCCAATGGAAAACCTGCAAAACATAACGAAGTCGCAACTGAAAAAATTAAAAACAATTATTGTAAAATTTTTTTTGGTGGTTTTAGATTGTTTGAAAATAGTAAAACTTGAAATTTAGAGATATGGTTAGTTTCACATATAGAGAACAGAGAAAACTCTAGTATACAAATTTCAGGTAAATCAGTCAATTACAGCAGTATAGTGTGTATCGTTTTGAAAAAGATAGCTTCGAGAAAAACGCTTTGTCGGCTGGTGAGGAAGCTAACTATGCCTCCGAAAATAATTTTGTGTACGAAAATTCTCTTGCAGACATATTCTTGAATCGTTGGTCTTTGAAAACACAAAAAGTCGATTTTTTTTAATTCTAGATCAGACTACCCCTTTGAAACTTACCTGCGTGCCTGGCTACAGCAGAATTGTTGGAAAGCTGATAAGCTTGCCAGAAAAAGGCAGTTCCGTCTGTATTTATGGACTTCGTGCATTCGGACGCCCAGGGACTTTGAGAAAGCCGTTTGACCCAGAGTGAAGTAGTAAGTTCCATTGAACTGTCAGCTTTTTAGCAAAAAGGCGCACGTTTCCTGAACAATAGGCGTCTGGTAACAGAACGCTATCCCATAATCACTCACCAGTGAAGCCACAGATTTTGGAAGGCAACTTGTCAAAGTTGCAATGAAAAAGATGAGGCGAAAACATTTAGACACTTGCCCTCCACCGTCCAGCTGACTAAGTTTGAAGGATCTTGATTGCCATATTTTTTGCGAACCCGGTGAATTGGTTGGAGTTGATATTAGCAGCCTCAATAAATCTGTGGCAGGCACTAAGTGTTTGGCGATATACGACGGTCTTTTTGAGCCATACCTAGGAGTTCTGAGCATCACAACGGACAAGCAGCTCTATGTAGTAGTCTAAGTGCAACTGTTCGTTGTTTCAAGAGAAACCAACCGATTTACATATCCGAACCTTTTCCAAGAGTCACATAAGATCGACTAGACTTCAGTTTTTCGCATTTTCAATATACCAAATGAGTTGACCCGTGCTGGGAAAAAACTACATTTTTACACATTTTAGTACAAATCTTTATTATCTCTTTAAATTTCGCTCCGGAGGTAACGTTTACTCCAATCAGCCATACACTTGTTATAACCCTTTGTTGGGATTTCCTTTAGTGCCGTCAGTCAATTATGTTTTTTCCGGTTTTAGCTTATTTCTTGTAGCGTAATTCATTAGATTATTGAACCGTTTCGAAGTCATATTCATAAACCCACGTCTCGTCATCAATAATGATGCATTTGAGGAATTTAAGGTTCTCTGAGACTTTGGAAGCATTTCCTTTGCGACCTCTGCTTGCCGTCATCTTTTTGCAAAAAGATTCAGTCCTTTGATAAGAGTCTAGTCTTCTTTCTAGGTTCCATGTAACGGATAAAAATATTTGTTAATATTACCTAATATACCTCTTAAATATATGTATGCCTGTGATTGGCACACCGAAGCCTATTCTTTTTGAAAACACCCTATCTCATACTACTTGTACTTCAAATCGTTCAAATTTGATTTTTAGAGACAGATTCCAAACCGAAGGTTATTACTATTAAAAGCTTTCTGATTCTTGAGTTGAAGGGAGCAAGCGAGACACATTTGTAAACGCCAATAGAGAGAGGCTGAAATGCGTTAGTACAAAGAGCTTGACAAGTTGGCCAACAGGTAATGCCCGAAAATTCTAGGCAAAGATGCGGTGACTAACAGAAGGTTTCAAGATAAGAGAATACTCTTATAGAACTACCAGAGGTGGTCTAGTGACTGATATCCAGAGTATGCTGACTATGGAGGGAACACTTTTCCAGGCAGTGAAAGCATAACACCAGGAGATTGTAAAACCCGACTGCCAAATCGATGACGATGGAGCAGATGTTCAACGAAGAATAACTTTTGCCAACAGGTGCTACTTCGGACTGAGTAGGCAATTGAGAAGTCCTCTCTCGACGAATTAAAACCAAACTCTACAATTCACTCATCATCTCCGTCCTTTTATATGGTGCAGGGCATGGACAATGACATCATCATGAGTTGGCGTTACGAGTTTTCGATAGAAGGGTTCTGGCGGTAGATTTTGGTCCTTTTTTTCCGTTTGACTGCGGCGAATACCACAGTCGATGGAACGAGAGTTAAACGACGTAAATTGACCTTGTTGAGCGAATTAAGAGACATCGGCTATGCTGGTTGTGGTCAAGTCGCCCGAATGGATGAATACACTCCAGCTCTGAGAGTATTCGGACGCAGTATCCGGCGAGGAGAAGAAGAGGAAAAGGAAGTCGTCCACTCCATTTGGAAAAACCAGGTGTAGAAGGACCTGACTACTCTCGAAATCTCCAATTGGTGCCAAACAGCGAAAAAAGGCAGAACGACTGTCGCGCTGTAGTAACCTCGGCTATAGCCGCGAAGCGCGGTGACTACGTCAATAAAGAAGAAGAAGATTACGGAGAAAGAGAAATCCGACAGTTATTGTGTAGGTTGTGTACTATAGCGATTGAGCTCGTCATGCATTTCTAGGGTTACCGTTATTTCCTCCTGGATGCTACAAATTTCGTGTCAAACTTAATATACCATGTTCAGGATTTAAAACCTATATATCAAACTTGAGTTGTAGCTGAAGCTCTTAGTATGTTAAACATACAAAATTAGTGTTTTGGTATTGACATAGAGCAATGTGCCTCAATTGGTCTAAGAAGAGGGTTTAGTGCTGTTGTAAAATATTAACCAGGCTGCATAAAATTTCGGTAAACCAGAAGGCCATATAAATCAATGATTATTATATAAAAAACCCATCTCACATAAGAATCCGGTATTATGGATATCAATGGCCTTTAACAATATTTCTTTATGCTTCTCTCTGTCCCCTTATTTACCATATAAAACTCCACATGAATATCTTTCGAAATATTTAAGAGCGCCGGTACTGTAAATGTTCATTAAAAAATATTACGGCTAGTCATTGTAATGGAATGTGGGTGTTCTAGGCGGCCACTCGCTTGAACTGCCAACTCCGGCAAATATTTTATATGCCTTACATTAGTTTACCAAGCCATTTAACGCTCTCGGCCTGTGGCAATGCGTCAGCTTGGTGGCAGAGGTCTCGTTGTGGCCATTACTTATTGCTGCTTTATGACCGAATAGTTTGCTCAACTCTGTTGCACCCTTTTCACGTAACTTTGGCTTGAAATATTTGGTGTGACGGTAAAAGTGTGTTCAACAGGCATTTGCATTTGATTATTTTGGTAATTTTTTATATTTTTGGCAAATTGTGGAGATTTGTGAGTAAAGTACCGGAGTACTTAAACAAAATGAAAGGAGAATGAAGGATTATGGTATATTCAAGAGAATGTGGTTTGAAATGAATACGAATCCACGTGTTCATTAAGTGAAGATCACAGTCTCAGTCTCACATTTTTGTAATTATACAAATATTCCCCCTAAAAAAGCTTGTGAAGTTCAAACGCCGGTTTAAAAATTATAACAGGTATAACCTAGGTGGTAACCAATAAGTGGAAATAATTGTCAACTATTAATTTACCTCCTTGTTTATTATATACGTTTCAGGGGAGGGGAGAAAGATCGATATTAGAAATAAAGGCCTCTAGTGGTGGTCTGTTTAATAGCGTAATCTGGCGACCTATGCCGACTTTATTTCTGTGGATAACCGTACCTTCGTTAACTTTAACTAACTGGGTCCGCTTCACAGAATTTACCTAGAGTACCTTCACCGCCCTACCCATTCCTATGGACGTCATCGCTGGCGAACGTCAATTTCGCAAGGTGTTTACAGCTGCTACCGCTCGCTTCATCGAGGAAGAATCACTGAACTCCGCCCTGATTTCCCATTTGAAGCAGATCTTCAGCTAATGAAGGCCATACCTTATGCCATGCCGATCGCTGTGATCTCCGAATAAGGGATCTAAATTTGGAGATTCGGCAAATGGTAAATCAACATAAGCAGACAAAATGGATAGCGCACCTGAAGTCTAGCAACCTCTACACTAGCGTGACTATGCTTCGTACTACTGTCAAGGCTTTGTATAACCAGAAGAGATATGAAGACAGAGTTAAAATTCAATTTAATTGCCATATCTCGTCGAAGAAGTGCGCGAGCTATTTTGGCTGGTAATTCGCATTGCAACTTTCGGTAGGCAAAGACAAACTATGTGTTACCCGACGACTGCACAAAATGCCAAAAGACTGCGCACCACTTATTTTCACCGATAAGGAGGTGCGGGTGTCATCAGTAAAGCCAAATCCTCTAAATCCATTGGCTTTGATGGAATAAACATGTTTATGCTAAAGCACCTAGCTCCATGGGAGTAAAGTTCCTCACCAAGGTCTTCAACCTGTCGCTGACTACTCTTCAAATACCCGATGTGTGGAAAATCGGAAGAATGGACTCACCACTGAAACTTCAGAAACCCGCCAACAAAGAAGAGTCCTATCGCCCGATAACTCTCTTTTCCCCAGTAGTCAAAAACGCTTGAGGCCTTGCTACTCCCGATTTTCACTCACCACCTGTGTCTAATAAACCACTAGCAAATCATAGTGTCATAAACGCCCGGATAGTTCATGACCTATCCGGATATCGTCGCTTTGGACTTGTCAAAAGCTTTTGACAGAGTCAGTCAATCAATGCTACTTGAAGACATCGGAAAATATACGCCTCCTCCAGGTCTGAAGAAGTAAACTTTGGACTACCTGAGCGGTCGGCAATCATTCGTACTGTTTCGAGGTAAAAATTCTAAATTGGTCCATCACTCCTCATTCAACTGCGATTTTTGCCAAGGTATAGTGACGCAACAAAATCCTCAGGTCTCTAGCCAGAAGCTCATGGGGGATCAGCACGTTGCCTGGGCCTGCCGTTGGACCTTTCTGAACCTTACCACCCTAATGGGGACTACATAACCATTACAAGACCATTACAAAGGACACATGTCCTTCTGTCTATATATACGCGCACTGTTCCTTAGTTTTGAGATTTGATCTGAAATACTGCACACATCCTTTTTCCTCATGGGGCTATTTATTTGTCGGAATGACCGAAAACTTTTATACTTGGTGATATATATATGTATCTTGCGAAATTTTGAATTGATCATGCTTATAGAAAATCAATCTATTTTAAATAAAACAAAAATTAAATTCTTTATTCCTGCAAAAGTAAATTCGATGCCATTATGTATGGAACTTGATTTCTTTTGCATGGCCACCACAGGCACGCTTGCAGAAGTCCAGACGCTGAATCCAATTTCCGACGGTTTTCAAGTATAAATCGGCCGATACTGCTGTAATATTACGTTCGATACTATTCGTACGAACTTCATAAATCGTCACTGGCTTGTTGGCATAGACCACATACTTGACGTAGCTCCACAGAAAATAGTCTAACGGCGTCAAATCGGACGACCGAGGCGGTCAATTGACTGGGCCATTTCGTGAGACAACACGTTCACCAAACTTAGTTCTCTATAAATCTATTGTGACATACCTTTGAGTGGTAGGGATTCCCAATCACAGTAACGTGCCGGTCTTCATCATCACGGAAGAAGTACGTCCCAAAGACGCCGCCGGCTCATAAGCCGCATCAAACCGTAATTTTTTCGGGACGCCATGGTGACTTATGGAGTACGTATGGATTGTTGCCTCACCAATAACGTATATTTTGCTTATTGGCAAAACCATTCAGCCAGGAATGAGACTCATGAGAGAAGATGATTTTTCAATAAAAATTTGGATAATTTTAAAGTTGTTGCTCAGCCCAATTCACGAAAGATTCTGGTGGTCAAGCGACTTCTGTTCTTACGTCAATTTTATTTCGTAAGGATGTAGGCCAAGATTTTTCGCAAAAGACGTCACAGAGATGCCCAACGTTTGATAACAACGTGTGAGAGACTGATTTGGGTCTTCCTCAATTGATGCGCTAGCGGCAGCAATATTATTGACACTACAGGCACTTTTTGTCTCACTGGCACGGGAACATTTTGTACTGTGTCTGTGGACTAAAATTTTTCCACTAAACGCTCAATTGTTGATCTGGCAGGACGATTATGATGACCATGAATTGGCGCAGCGCTTTTAAAGTTGAGGCCACTAACTTCGAATTTCGAATTTATTAATTTCGACTCGTTTTTGGATCGTATAACTTTCCATGTTGAAATGGCGAACCTTACTGAAGAGAAATGGCAAAAGAGCGCGAAAAAATATGGCGTCGTTTGCTGTCCCTATCGGTCTACTTTTGTAGCGGCCCTATTGAAAAACCAGTTATCTACTTGGAACGTTATAGTTTTCGTTCACTTTTGAATATCTGTAAATGTATAGTATACATATATAAATGTGAAGGTACTTACTGTTTTTTTATTGCTTGCCATTCATAATTAATGATCTTCTTTTTTTCGTATTTATAAAATTTTATTTATACACTCCTTTATTTTGCAATAATATACCGTTATTGCTTTTCAAACTGTTTACTCAACTGTTTGTTACTTTGTAGATATAAATAATTTATTTGTATATTTCATGCAAGGCTTATGCTTACATATGTATATGTATTTATATATGTGTATTAGTTATAAAAATGTAAAGTAATAAATACAGTTACTTAAAAATAATATAAAAAATTTTAAACATAAAAATATTTTCCATTTAGTTGCACGTAAAATTGCCACACTCATACATACATATGTACTTAAACTGCATTGCCACTTAAAAATAAAATTTTCTTTCCAGTTTATTGTCTTTACAATGTTTCCGTTGCTGCTTATCAGCTAACTAATAACTGTATATATAAATAATCTAAAACTTAGCGAACAAATAAACATTAAAAATTGCACTAATTTTCGAATTTTTATCTAAGCTAAATTTAAATTGCAAAAATACATATGCTCTGCACACTAGTGGGGTAGTAAAGATAGAGGCTAAAAATAAATTACAAAAAAAAAAAATAAAAGTAATTTTAATGTAGAAAAGCTTAAAATAAATTAGACGTCTATTTACGCAAGTGCTTGTGTACTCATATGTGTGTATAACCAATATAAGTTTGACATTAGGGTGGTTAAAAAAAAATCCGAATTTTTTTTTAAATTAGACGTCTACTATAGCAAGTGCTCATGTACTCATATGTATGTATAACCAATATAAGTTTGACATTAGGGTGGGTCAAAAAAATCGAAAAGTTTTGCTTGCTGCTCTTTATAATAGGTTCTTAGACAGCTCTAAGAAAATCTTTCGAAGTTCAAACTATTTTTCAAAATTTTGGAAGCGAAATGTTAGTTTTTTTTTATAATAAGAAGAAGAAGAGAAAACTGTAAGGCGGAGCAGCTTTCCGTTACAATTGAAAGCTCATACTTGGATACTTAGAGCTGTCTAAAATTCCATTTTCAGTGTACCGCAAAAAAAAAATTTTATATTTTTTTGATGCACCCTAATGTATGTATGTACATATGTACATACATTTTTTTTGATGTCAAGCTAGACTTATTTTGAGCTGTCTAAGAACTTATTTTTGTTTAGCAAAGTGAACAATTTTTTTTTTTAGATTTTTTGGGCACACCCTAATGTTTCTACTTTTATTCTATTTGAGGTCAAGCTAGACTTTCTTAGGGCTGTTTAAGAACCCATTTTCAGTGTACCAAGTGAAAAGCAATTTCGATTTTTTTTTGACGCACCCTAATGTTTATGCATATATTCTAATTTACGTCAAATTTCGCACTTCGCAACAGCTTTCAATAATTTTTGACGTCTTTGCTAATTTCAATTCCGTCAATATACCATATTACTGTATAGCATAGGTAATACGCACACATACATATACATATACTATGTATATATGTATATGCACGTATGTGTGTGCGAAAATTTCAAACCGACATTCTTTTAAACACCCGCGCTTGACGTCGCTAATACCAATTATAACGGAATAATTGGCAATAAAAATTTATTTGCACTTTCATTATACCCGCAGCTCACATGCTTATACAAAAATACAGACAAAGGCACACATTACATATGTTATATACATACACATACTATATACATATCATATATAGTTATTTTTAAATACTTACATACAAAATTACTTATTCACAGTTATTGCTACAAAAGTTTAATAATTATATAATTGCTTTGTTTTTGTTGTTTGATGTGTCACATTGCTCTATTCATTAGCTTTTGCTTATTTAATTATTATTTTTAATTTTATATTGCTAATAAAATTAACATTTGTTGTTGTTGCAATCACTTTTAGAAACGCTGCATTAATTTTCTAATGATTTTCTAAATAATATTTTGTTGTATTCCATACATTTTAGTCAATCATATTGTCAGCTGTCAAAATTTGTCATACATGAAATTTTGACAATTAATCTTTGTGTGCGCTAATAAAATTTGATTTTAATAATTATACATACATATATATGCCAATATTTATGTTTGTATAAGCCCATAAAGCTTAATTTGGTTTTGTTTGCTCACTTTTATTGCACCTAACTGCTTCATTAGCAGGTTATTTTTAGGATAAGTCTCCGTTAGGGTTCAGCAAACTTTGTTGTGCTGATTTATTTGCGCGGCGATTCTGAAAATGATAATGGAAGAATAATATTATTGAGTTATATAAAACAGCCTAGACGTTTGCCATATACATATTCGTCAACATATTTTTTGCTGACAGTGTTTTCAAAGACGTATTATAAACATTCGAAATAACTTTTCTTTTTATCAAAATTATTATTAAATTACACTTTTGTTTTAGGATTAAGGTATACTCTTGATAGAATGGTGAAAAAACAAAAATCGAAACAAGTCCACCATTTTTCGGAGCTAAAAGCGTATTTAACTTACCGACAAGTCTTATGTAGATAAAAAAAAAATATTTTTTCAATTAGTTCTTAGAGCCATCGCCACGGTGTCTTGGAAAAGTTGATTATAAAGATTGGCAGACTAATATGTATATGCTTTCATGGCTAGGCTCGGTATTATGGAACCTCATGTATGACGGGGTGCTAAAAAAACAGCAACCAACAGAGTGAAACTCATAGCGTATGCGGACGATCCCATGGTGGTAGCAGTGGCCAAACAATTAGTCGACCGAAGAAATCAATGCAATGAGTGCTTAAATGATCTAAGCCAATGGTTCTCTTCTGTGAGTCTGGAACTGGCGGAGTACAAAACGGAAGTTTTACACATAAGCACCAGGAAGGGGAAGAACGAAGAGGAGAGCTCAGCATGAGGGAGTGCGAGATTACTTCACAGCCGCAGCTGAAGTATCTGGGAGTAATATTGGATTCCAAATAAAATTTAAAGAAGACCTGGCGTATTCTTCCGATAAAGCAAACAAAACTTATAAAGCTCTAGCGAGAATGATGACCAATAGAGGCTGTGGGATTCCTCATCCAAAGTGCGCTGGACGCACCGACTTATACCGGACATCCCCTCGTAGATATGTAGACAGATGGCATGGGGACCTGGATTTCCATCTGATCCAAATATTTGGCGGACATGGGTACCTCAATGACATTAGTCCGAACTAACCAACGTGTACAGAGTATGTAGAAGACTCTGACTATTTTATTGCCCTCATTTTTCAAATACAAGGGAAAAACTAAAAACCACACTCGGTGGTAGTTTTACGGTCGATTATTTATTGACACGTCAGTCGACTGATAAATGGAAAGCTGTTAGCGAAGCGTCAACCTTCATAATGGCAAGACTAAGACTTTTTCAACAGATTTCCGTCAGTCCGCATAATAGAGTAAACCTCAATGCTCTGTCCCTCCCACGAAGTAATACTTATCCGGTGGTTTCGTGGGAGAGTTTTGAGTTGGGAGTAGGTTCGGTTTAGCGGGTTAAAGCTCCGCACTCCGGCTTTCTGTGCTTTTTCCTACCATAAAAAAAAAATGATTTCATAGTCCTATGTAATAAGTCCTAAATTTTTGCGTTGTCATAATTTAGTCATATCGGCTTCGCTATCCTCCAGTTGGTTGTACATAGATTTCTATCTAGTTTGAGTTATTTGTTCAAATTGCGTAATCAGCTTTCTATTGATCGTCACTTTTGGATACGATATTGTCTGTGTATTTTTGAATTTGTGTAGAGAGGCTCCTGACTTAACCAACTCGTCTGCGATTTCGTTACCGAAAATGTTCCTGAATCCAAATATAGACAAGTGAAGTTGAACTGTTAGCGCGTTAAAACCTTTCTACATTTGCTAACTATGATGGAATTGATCTTTGCTGTCGACAATGTTAGTTATGCAATAGAACCTCACAGGCCTTCCTGTCCTGCTTAATACTTCCGCTTGGAAGATGTTAGTTGAGTTTGGTAGATGACAATATAGAGATATATCTAGATCCTCGCAGTATACATTCGTCCCTACACCGCAGTCCACAGACCCGTCGGCATAGTTTACAGTACGATCCTCTTACTAAACCTCTTCGCTATTAAAATCTAGTGGGAATTATCACCTAGTAGTCACTATTGATAGTATATAGTCTGATTTATTTACATTTGTATCGAACTTCTTCATCGCTTTGTCAATAACTCTTCCTCTTCCAAGCACCAATCATGTTAATTCTTATGGCAGAAAATGTTGCCACTTTCCGCATGAAAAGGCCACGTCTATGAGCAGTTGGTGCAAGAGCATATAAAGCATATTATTGGACACATCTTGGTAACCCATGGACAGGTTACTCTCTGAATACAATTTTAGTTTCTAATGTTATATTGGTTCTTTAATGTTGACCACCAAACCAGCGCATATATTCACATGACTATATTCGTATTCCAGTTCCTGGTGAGTATCCTCTTGTGTGTAATACGTCATATAAGTTTTTCTTAACCCGTTTCTTAATATTGAATTTCAGTTCAGTTTGGTACCTGTCTCGACTCTCATCTACAAATTTTGGAGCTTGGCGAATCGAACAAAAAACTTACATAAATCAAGTAAACTATCTTAAGCAAGTGGAGGTAGATAAAGATTTAAGTCATTCACCAAATAGCGGAGAAGAGAATCATGTTTTTTGAGAAAGTTGGGCATCATACGTTTTCATGTGGACTTGGTTGGCTTAGAATGAAATTCGAACCATATTTTATATAAGATAAATTTGATGGATGAAAACATTCTTTAAAGAAACTATATTATAAAAATCTAATCACTTTTTAAGTGCAGCAAGTTAGACTGTGTGTCACTGTCATCTCAGCAATATCATGTATAAACTTTCTTAGAATATAAACTCAAAATTTTTTGACAGTAAACTCACCTTTCCGTTCGGTAACTTCAGGAGACTTCGTCCGCGCATTTCTTGCATCACCGCTAGTTATTACAGTTGACGATTGTTGCATTGCATCCACAGCACCTGTATTTGATAGCGTAAGCAAACGGTGACCATGCGAGGCCAAATGTTGACTCAAATGCTGATGATGTTCCGACGGCGTAGTGTTCCAATGGAAAGAATGCTGCGCTGTCGCTGTTGCATGTGGATGATGAGCGACTACGAGCGGTACACCATCGGGTGATGTAATACAGGACGCATATGGATCTGCAACTGGCACCAACGGATCGGACATCCATTCGAAAGAAAAAGCTGGGCCCAGCGTCTGTAAGCTGCCGTAATTCGAACCCAGTGTGCCTGTAGGCGGTGCGCTTGTCGGTGTAGGTGGTGTAGTTGTAATACAAGGACTAAGCTCCTGCTGTGTGGAAGACGAACTGTCAAGTGAGAGTTTCTGCGCGGACTCCGACCAAGGTGGACTGGGATTCCATTGGTCGATAAAGTCAGGCGGCTCGTTGGGTAGGGACTTTTGTATGAGACGCGGACGTGTCGGCACAACGGTAGCGAATATAACCGAGGCATGCGACTCGGCTGGTGCGCCAATAAGCGAATGTGGTTGCAGATGGTAGGGTGTATCGATTTCGGTGACTGTTGTTGGCGTGTCATCGGTCGCGTCATCTGGTAGGTAGAGTGGTTCTAGTTTACCGATTGCGCGACGCTTGGAGGGCGGCGAGCTGAGGCGCTGATGCTGCGTGGAGCTCGCATTACCATTAGTATTGATATTGGCAGCACTGTTGAGGTTATGATTATGTGTGCTGTTGTGATTATTGTTGGAGCTGCTGTGATTGGCGCTACTGCTGTTGTTGTGTTTATTATTGCCACTGGTATTGTTGTTGTGTGTGACATAATGTGGCGTGGCAGCATTATGACTGGAGACGGAACTATTCGTGCTGCTGCAACGCATTTGTCCATCCACTTGACCGTTAGTAGGTGAACGCGCGCCATTCAAGCCGATCGGTGGTGCACCGACGCCGCCGGGCACTTGACTATAATCGACTGGTTCCGCACCGACACGACGGTGACATAAATACGGACTGACGGCCGCACCATTGATGACACCCGCATGTCTCGTCATCGCCATGCCGCCATTACTTGGCAAATGATGTTGCAACTGTTGGCCTTGTTGATGATGACCACTCAAATGCGGCGCTGGCGAACTTTCCGCGCTACCACAGCTGCCACTCCCCACACTCATGCTGCCACCACTGGTCGCGCCGGTGGGCGTATGATATGCGCCGCCATACGACGCCGTCGTCATGTGATGATACTGATGATGTGCATGTGTATGTGTGTGTGGATGTAGGTGTTGGTGTTGCGTGTGGTGCAAATGTGTGTGCGTTTGATGCGGATGCAATGCGGCGGCATAACCCGCCGTTGCGGTGGCTGGAAGTGTGGCCGTGGTGCTGGCGGCGCCCGTGTGATGATGATGCAAATGCGAATGCGCGGCATGGTGTGCGTGATGATGGTAGTAGACTGCCGCCGCGGCTGCTGCGGCCGGTGTTGTCGGTGGCACACGTGTGGGCGCATCGAAAGCGAGTCCGAATTGTATCTTCGACTGCACCGAGTAGTAGTGGTAGAGCCACGAATTGGCCAGCATTACCGAAGCCTCACGTTCGCTATGGATTGGAGTGGAGTGAAGAAAATATAATTGCGTTGTGGTGATGTTGTTGATGGTTGAGTTGGCGAATTGGTGTTGCAAAGAAAATAGAAAAAAAAACTGATTAGCATGCTTGCTTTTTGTGGGTTAGATGTAGGTGCTAACAAAGTATGGCTTGTGATTGCGTGAGAAACGGAAATGAGTACGCGAAATTAGTGCAAACGTCTGCCACGTGATTTCGTTAGTGGCGTTTGTTCGAGGAAAAAGTTTGTTGCAAATAAAGGTGGGAAATAAATTGTACTTACCTAATTTCGTCTAAATTTTTACATATTTTTTTTTAATTATTTAATAAGGCAGATTTCTTACTTACTTTAAAACCTGGTTGGTGCACACAATAACCGGCTGTTGGTTTGTGTCTTGACTATCGCGCACTTGCAGCACCACGTGCACCCAAATAAAATCGCCTTGTCTTCGTTGCATGCGCACCAATAAAATACAAGAGCGATCCTGCTCAGATTGAGTTACTGAAATTAAATAAAATATTAGTTTTAAAAGCTTCCGCTGTGAACAAAATACATTTTATTATTGACATAGATATCCCTTTTAAGACATTCTTAAATCATCGATAGATAAACTCGTTGGTTTTGAGACTGTAGACTATTATAACGATGATATACTAGTATAAGAAATACAATGGGTTTTAGGACTCTCCGTCGTTTAGAAAGATGTATGTACCTACTAGTATATCCTCTCTGTCAATGCGGTCATCAAAGAGCTTTGTATTTCTCAGTTTTTCTGTTATGTTTTGTGATGAAGAGGCCATAACTAAACATTGAAAGAGAATCAGCTAGACTGAGTAAGATACTGTCTGAGGAACACATCAATATAAGTGGATCATAAGTGGATCCTGAAACACCTCTTCTGGAGAATCTCTTGAGAAACTACTGGAAACACACTTCCCAGTTAGTCAGCGAACCACTGTGGAGATGTAATCTGACATACATAGTTACTTGCAAATAGGCAGACCGATCCGACCACATAATAAACAAGAAGAAAATGATATGCGCAATAAACAGCTTCTTTCCAGACCGGCTGGTCCGGATGAAATTATTCCCATATTGAAGCAGAAACTAAAAAAACTATGACTCTAAGGCTACAAAATATCTGTAGGGCCAGCATTTAACTATCTTACATCCTAAGAAGCCGGAAAGGAGGTTATCCAAACCAAGCACAAGAACACGCAAAAGAGATTAGACTTATAAGCATTCTTCATGTTGAAGGTTCTGGAAAGGCTACTAGACTTACACATAAGGTTGCTTGTAGACGTCTTAATTTGGAAAGCAGCAGCAAGTTCTGCCATAAGAAAAAAGGAATTAGGAGGTTGGAACAGCTTACATAAGTAAATCAGGCTACATCCTCTCAAGGTTAGATTTAAATAGTCAATTTCGGGTGAGAATACCCGACGAGAATGGAGAAGAAGTTCAGCAAGGGATGAGGACCTATTTTATCTATACCGACGGGTCCAAAATAAACTACTGAGTGGGGGCTTAGGTATACTCCGATGGTTTCGCTTTCAATCCGCCTAACAAACTCAGTCAGCATCTTTTAAGCAGCGGAATATTAAGTATTGAGAAACCCTGCGAAGTTCTATTGAATAACTACGAGAGGATACAGTAAGCACGGACAACCAGGCGGCATTGCAATGTTTGTTGACAGCACCGATAATTCCAGCATTTTCCACAACTACAAAGAGCTTTATTACTTACTGGTAGGTAGAACTCCACTTCTTTATAATTTTGGTTCCCGGTCACAAAAATATTTTCGGGAACGAGAAAATAGGCGAGATGGAGAAACTAGAAGCCTGTTTAGACGAATTCGAGACGGAGTCAATACCATGCCCACTGAGAACGCTCAAAAGAGAGATTTATATGCATTTTGAACAAATAGCTTAGAGCATATTTAACTTAGTAATTAACAGTAACATAATAAAGCAGATATGGCGCAAATATGACAGAAAGAGAACCAAGCGTCTACTATTTATTACAAGAATTAGTATATACAGATTTACAGCTACTATAACGAGGCACTGGCTTTTTGGATAGCATGCGCTATATATGGGCGGGCCTTATAACAAAATTTGCTGCAAACAAGAGGCTAAAGAAACGGGCTTCTACTTTTTAACCACAGTTCTAACACAAACCCGACACAAAATACTTGGAACAAACTAGGCGCTAAACTTTGAATGCTAGTCCACAATAAACATAACGGATATTAGTACATAGTTTCAGTGAGAGCTCCAAATGGAGATTATGAGAACATATGATAGTGCATGAAAATGGCGCATCCAGCTATAATTGAGCCCATGGTGGCAGCAGTCCTAACTACCTACCTATCGAGAACAATATGAGATTATCCTCTTTTTTTCGTTAAACTTACATGGATTTTATGTGATGTCCCCCTAAATGTAGGCAACATATATTACTTTGTAAAGGAAAAAACTAAGGAAAAAGTAGTATGCTTTTAGGCTCTTAACTAATATTATAACTGGTATCAAATTGGTTCTAACTGGTTAAAAAGTAGTAAAACATTTCAAAAATTAGTAACTCGATTACTTTTTAAACATCTTGCTTAAAAATTTAATAATAGTTTGAATTATTACTAACACCTTTTAAAATAATACTTTTTTGAATATGCATTGTAGTTATTCAACCTTAAATAAAGCGAAAATTATTCTTATACAAAGGAAATTAAGCTAAATAAGTTTACTTTATATAAGAATAATTTTCGCTTTATTTTCTCTTTCAACTATTCGTTAACCTTTATCCTAAAATCTTTTTACTACTTTAATTTTGTTGACTTTTAATACTCACTCAGCCGGTGTTTGCTTTGCGCCTCACGCAAATTCTCCGAATGTAAGAGATTGTACCAAGAGAGTCCGTGTATATCGCTTTTGCTGTAACCCAAATGAAACTCGCCGCTGTGGACAAATAAAAGAGAAATAAAAAATATTTTAATTAATAAAAAATAAAATAAAAAGCAATATTTAAAAAAACAAAAATTAAAAAAAATATTGAAAGTAAAATAAAAAAATATTAAATTTATTTTCAAATTATACAGCTATTTAAATCAGGTTACAATTACATAGTATGTATATCTCAATAAATAAAAAAATCTCACTTTTTATCGATATGCGCAATTTTCATATCCATCGAATGTATGGTGGTAAACACATTGGTGGCACCCTGCACCACACACTCGCGCGTCTCCGGCATGGCAATGGGTGTGCATGTGGCCAAAAAGACCGGCTCGTTGCGGCTGCAGAGCGGCAGATATGACAGATAGTGACCCTGAACTAGCACAACCTGCAAGAGAACGCCAACAAAGTAACAAAATAAATAAATGTTGAATCAAAAATAAAAAAATAAAAGCGATATTAAATAAACAATGCCAGTTTGTGTTGCACTTAAAGGTTAAAATATAACTGATAGACTCGTAAGAAAATAAAATTTAACTAAAAGCGAGCGTTCGGTGCGCTTTTCCATTACAAAGTCACTGAGCAAAAACCGTTCGTAACCGTTTTATTTACTTAAAAGAAACAGATATGGTTTTGTTGTTGCACTTTTAAATATCTGCAATGCTATGGTGAGATACATATATTGGCACTCCATGCAACACACCCTTCAAATGGCTGAAGTGAATGGCCGCAACGCAGGCACAGTTGGTGGCGTTTTGTTCGGCTTATTGGCCGCCTGCCAGTTGCCGTCGATAGTTCATAATTCAAAATTGTTTGGCGGCTTTTAATTTTTATAAATTACAACATAACGGTTTATTTAGTAATTTATATGCTTTAAGCCTTGCAGAGATTGTTAGTTTTTTGCATATTTTTTTGAGTTATTATTATTACTATTTGCTTGGAGAAGAAAGGAAATTTTCGAAATTGAGATTGCTGCAAGTTTAAGGTTTTTGAAAATTATGTTTTGGGTTTATTCCGCTCAGACAGAAATTTTTAACAAACGATAGCTTTTATTTCGTTTTCCTCATATTTTTTCCTTCATATTTTTTTATAGTAGTCCCTCAGTTTTAGATATATCGTTCTGAAATTTTGCACCCCTCATTTCTTACCAAGAAGCTGCGCATTTGTCGGAAAGGCCGCTATCAGACCACTATGGCATATAGCTGACATACAAACTAAAACCGATGAGGTTTGAGTTCACAAATATTTTATTGAGCGTTGCCACCCGGCCAAAATTTGATATTTTAAAAAAGTTGATAAGGAAAAACGAACTTTTTCGTTATGAGCATAACGCCATAGAGATTTGAGATGGCCGATAAACAAAAATTTTATAGAAGAGTTGCCACCAGTTAATAATAATAATAAAATCTAAATTGTAAATTTAAATAAATGTAAATGAATTATGGCATCTCACTTAATAAAACTTACAATTGAAATTAATTTTAAGAAATGTTGCCACCCAATTTAAAACTTTTTATGCACATAAAATTGATAAAGTAAAGAAATAGTTACAATATAAGTAAGCGGAAATTAATTTGGAGATTTTGTTAAGTGCATTATTAAAATATTTTTTTTTTTATAAAATTGATAATAAAAAACAATATGATAAAAGAAAGAAATGCGAAATAATTGTTAGTCATTAAAAAATAATAATTTTTAAAAGAGGTTGCCATGATTTCTAAATTTTTTATTCACTAGAAGTGGCATATCAAAGAGCTATGTATAACAATAAAAAATATATCAATGAAGAGTTGCCACCTATTTAAATATTTGTTTTTTATTAAAAGATTGTAAAGTATACGATTTATTGAAATGTAGGCATAATCGTTTGAGAAGATTTGCTGTCGAATATATTTTAAAGAAGAGTTGCCACCTTTTTGTTAATTTTTTAATTTAGAAATATTATAAAATATGTGAGTTTTGGAAATCTGGATATATAACTTTGTGATAATATTAGTTGAATATATTTGAAGAAGAGTTGCCACCTATTTGTTTACGTTTTATTTTAAAATCATAATAAAATAATTAGATTATTGCAATATAGGCATAATACTTTAAGAAGATTCGCTGTTGAATATATTTTAAAGTAGAGTTGCCACCTATTTATGTATTTTGTAATTTAAAAATGTTATAAAATATGTAAATTATTGAAAAATAAGCATAAACCATTAAGGTTATTAGCTGTTACATATGTATATTTCAATGAAGTGTTGCCACCTATTTAAAACTTTTTTAAATTTTTTGTCTAAAATTTCAAGTAAAACAATTAGATAATATAATAATTTGGCTTCTTAAGCGTAAATCGTATCATCAGTATTGGATCAATAAGGCTTTAGGGTATGAAAAATTTGTTTTTTTTTTTTGTTTTAATAACATTTCTGTACAATTTCGGCAGCTTTCAAGCCAAAAGCGCATAATACACAACAACTTAAGACGCCAAAGCATTGCGATTGCATGTTAGAAATGTGGCATGCAGCATGTCTTTTCGGCTGTACGAACATGCACCTGTTCCACATTTTGAAAAGGCACGCAAAGTTTGCTAGGCGCGCACATGGCTATTTGCTTGCCACTTGCTATACGCGCATGCCAACATGCCGCGCCGTGCAACATTTGACTAATTTCGCTTTCAACGCATTGCCGCGCAAATTCCGCGCGTTAATTTGAGCGACTAGTTGTCGTTGTTGTAGATTTTGGCGAATTTATGCGTCGGCTTACGCACTTTGACTAAGATTTATGCGTAAAACAGGGTGGCGGCGGCGCTGACTTTGGCAGAAATTTTTGAAACCGTGCCAGCCGGCATTGGACATGGCTGCGTGACATATAGACAAATATACCGTTGCACATGCGAAGTGAACAATTTATGCAATTCGCTTATATGTCAAGAGTTCGTACATTTCTATATTTCAATAATATAAGTGCGCATGTGTATGTGTGTGCAAGTCTGCGCTGCATGAAGTGGAGCAGTCGCGGGTCGAAAAATTCGGTTTGGAATTTATTGCTTGTTTTAATTTGACGTTTGTAATTGCTGGTTTCGCGCAATATATTTGAAAAATAGTTGTTGGTATGTAAAAAATTTAGTGTTTATGGTATTTTAGCATTCTTTAAGATTTAAGAATTTTGTTTTGAAGTTGAACATTTTTTCAAAGAAGCAGTGGCGCATCCATGCGTTTAAGGAGACTCTATTTTATCGAATTTCAACTCTTGTAAAATTATTTCCAATTTTTGGTGCAATTAGGTGGCAACATTATGAAAAAATCAAGCCACAGATGTGTATGTAAGTATGTTTACTGTTCTCTAATTTATCAAGTTTTCGATAATCTGTTTTTTGGAAATTCTTAAAATTGTGGCAACCTTGTTATAATTTGTACTTTAACTAATTTAAAAAAATGTGTTTCGAAAATTTAGTAGGGTGGCAACACTGGACTTAAACTGCTACTCAAACCTGCAAAAATTGTTCAATTTAATATAATGTTTTTTTTGGAAAATATCGACTTTACACATTTTCGTGACACAGTTTTTATTTAAACTCCAGTCTTTACTATTCGAAAACATATTTTTTTTTTCAAAATTGTTAAGAATTTTTTGGTTTTTAGTTTTATATAAATTAAGGTGGCAACTCCACAAAGTATATGGATGTATATGTGTACTATGTCGTTTAAATTTTTAAAAAATTTTACTTTGAAGGTTTTTGTTTCTGGGCTTTTATTTCCAGTAAGGTGGCAACACTACGAGTAGAAGTTTTAAATATAGTACATAATAATAATTTTTAAAAATTTCAATTTTGAATAATTGTAATTCCACATTTTTTTCCAGAGAAATTTACAAAATTTCATATTTCGTTTAACTATATTTATTCATTAAAACATTCACAAAAGCTAGATTTAAATATCATAAAACATATATTTTTTAATTTTCAAAAATTTCAACTTTGAAGATTTTTGTTTCTGGGTTTTTATTTCAAGTAAGGTGGCAATACCACAAGTACAAGTTTTAAATATATTTACATAGTACGAATATTTTTTTTTTAATTTTCAAAAATTTCGATTCTGAATAATTTTAATTTCACGCATTTAGTTCAAGTGAGGTGGCAACTCTACAAAATATAGTTTTAATTATAATAAAAGGCATTTTGTTTTTAATTTTAATAATAATGTTAAATTTTTAACAATTTTTGTTGCAACGTTTTTATTTTAAGTGAGGTGGCACTCACAATTTCTTTTTCAAATATACTAAAATAAATTCTTTTAATTTTTAAAAAATTGAATTTTGAAAAAGTTTTATTTCATTGTTATTATTTTTAATGAGGTAGCAATTCTATAAAACCTGGTTATAAATAAAAGAAAATTATTTTTTTTATTTGGAAAATCTTTAAATTTGATGGAGGTGGCAACTCTAATAATCTAGTTTTAATTATACTTACTAAACACACACTTTTTTGCAATTTTCAAAAAAATTTACTTTGAATAGTGGTTGTTTTACCGCTTTTTTTCAAGTGATGTGGCAACTCCAACATTTTTTATTTCAAATATCCTGAAATAAATTCTTTTAATTTTTAAAAATTTCAACTTAGCATTATTTTTATTTTTTTTTGGTGAGGTGGTAACACCTAAGCGGTGGCAACTCTAAGAAATTTGGTTTTAAATATACATATTAAAACACACTTTTTTTTTGTAATTTTCAAAAAAATTTACTTTGAATAATTTTTGTTTTATCGCTTTTTTTGTCAAGTGATGTGGCAACTCCAAATTTTATTTTTTTTTTAAATTCCAAAATAAGTTCTTTAAATTTTTAAATATTTCAACTTAGCATCATTATTATTTCATAATTATTTTTTTGGTGAGGTGGCAACACCACAAACGCTAGTTATAAATATACGATAATACATTTTTTAATTCGGGACATTTTTAAATTTTACTTTTTTTTGCCACTTCGAGTATTTATTTCTAGTAAGGTGGCAACTCTAAGAAATTGGTTTTAAATATACATATTAAAACACATTTTTTTTGTAATTTTTAAATATATTTACTTTGAATAATTTTTGCTTTCTCGCTTTTTATTTCAAGTTATGTGGCAACTCTATAAAAATTTAGTTTAATTAAATTTAATTTTGATTTAATAGTTCATTAGAATAAATCAATGAATACCAATTTTGTATGTACTTATGAAAACTTAACTTTTATGTTATATACTTATTATTTTCAGGAAATCAAAATTATAAAAATTGGCAGAAAATTATAGAGAAATTCCATTTTTTTTAGTTTGATAAATTAGCTTTTTCACAACTTCCGTGCAGCTATTATAACTACAGTTCCAAACTGAATAAAAAACGCATGTCGAAAAAGTCGAATAGTGTATTGCTCTAATTCAAAAGACTTAAGCAACGAACTTGAGTTATGAATACGCAACGTCGCTGGAACTACACACAAAGGAGTGATTTGCTATTTTCTTATTGAATCAGTTAGTATTCCCATTATTTTTTGCTATTTTGGCGATTCTTTCATATCTATGAATATGTGTATGTCTGTATGTATGTATTTATGAACAATATACATATATATGTATACTATATACATATGCCGTCGGACATTGTGCAGCCAATTTAATGCGAGTGCGAAATGCGAATGTGAACACGATCGCTCACTTCGCTTGTCAGCGACATTTTCACCCAATTATTTTGACACCCACTTTTGATTTCAACACGACAACAGCAGCGCCAAAAACGAAGAAAAATGAAGTAAGGGCAACGCGTGTGTGTGTGTGCATTTCGAAGGGGCAGGCAGCGTGAAAACAACAGCAGCGGCGGCTACTAACAAGCAAATAATAGTGGAGGAAGGACAAAAGTGTCAAAGGCGTAGCGCATATCTGTATGTGTGTGTGTCCCCATGCTTTGTGGTGCCACAGACCGCTTCACTTGAGCCGCCTTGCCTTGGTTTGTGCCGACTGCTGCCCTTATGTTTGTTAATGCTGTTTCGTATTGTTGTTGTTGTTGTTTTTTGGTGATTTACTGCCAACGCACGGTGAGTGCTGGTTGTTTGCTAGAAAATGCTAGTTGAGAAGTAACACCAACAACAAAAAAAATATTTCAACTGCAAACTGATTAAGTCATCCAGCGGCACAGCGGCAACTTTTGCTGTCAGTTGAACGATTGTGATTTCTTACTTCAGTAAATTCTTGGTGTTGTTATATATTTTTGCTTTATTTAGCTTGTATGTTGGTCGACTGCTGAGTGTTTTTTATTGTTGTATAATTTTTACTGCGTTTTTGTTTTTCATTTTGTTTTCACTTCACTGTGCAACATTTGGTTGCAGCAACTCAAGTGTCGTTTTCTAGTGAAATTGCTGCATGTTAATTGGTGCAATGTTGAAGATGCTCCAGACTTCCATTGATGGTACGTGCATATAAACATGATTTTGTCTATTTTGTATATAAGCATTTAAATTTTCAAAGAAGAAGTGAAAGAAATCAAAAATTAATATAAAAGTGCGATAATAATCCCTCCGCTGTGAGCAGATTTTTTCATAGATTTGAATATTCGTTCATAAAAATAATTTAGTTGGGGAAGAAAGATTCTTTTTACAACAAATTTAAATATTAAGCAACCTCATGTACCATTTTTAGTTTGTCTAAACGACATAAGATATAAGAAAGCTTGTCCTTCTAATTTAAAGGCAGCTGGAAAGTGCGAAATCGCTATATATGACACCAATAATAAACTATAGTATATACATATATGATATATTCAATACAATACTTTTATTTCATTTTGCTAAAATATTTTACACATTGACCAATGTAGCTGTTATAAAGTCAATGAAAAGTTTGAAAATTTAATAGTTTACAATGTGTATGGGAGATAGGTATAGTAATGACTCAATTTTATCTATTTTTGGCAAAACTACTTGTTAACAGAAAAAGATGCTCTCTGAGTTTCATGAAAGTACCTCACATACCATCAACAATATAACAAGTCAATAATATTAAGTCAATCCTTGACAAATAGATTGCGCTACTATAATCAAATCCGTATGGTTTTTAGTTAGCCATATCTTTGAAAATTCGCGTGGATAAATTTGAAAGCCGTCGGATATTTAGTTTGTGAATTATATCATTTTGAGTGAAGCAACTTCTGTTATTGTGAAAAACCGCGTGTTAATGAATCATTGATTTTTGGAGGAAAAAGTATAGTTCAAGCCGATGTTTAGATTGATCAACATTATTTCGACTCTGCACCAAGGGAAATCAACCGCTAAAAAGTGGTTTGCTAAGTGTGAACGAAGGGAAATGAGCACCAAGGACGATGAAGGTCTTAAATAACCTGTTACCGACGAAAACACTACAAAAATTCCAAGAAATGTGTTATCTATCATCTTATCATTCACGAATATTTAAATGTGAGAAAGCTCTGAGCAAAGTGAGATGTTCATACAAGTTTGTGAGACGATATATCAAAATGAATCAAACATGGTCCCATCATTTCATTGCGAAAGTTCAATCGACAGTCATCAGAGTGGACTGCAAACGATAAACCCACTCCAAAGCATGGCAGTCGGCTGTTAAGGTTATGGCGTCTAAATTTCGGGTTGCGCATGAATAATTATTATCGAGAAAGGAATGACCATCAACAGCAACTGTTACATAGCGTTATTGGAACGTTTCCAATGGCCGCATTTGAAGTAAAAGAAAGTGCTGTTTTAAAAAGACAATCCACTGTGTCACTAGGCATTGAAAACGATGGCAAAAATACATGATTTGAAATTGGAATTGTTTCCGTATCCACCGTATCCTCCAGATCTGGCCCCAGCGGCTATTTTCTATTCGCAGATCTTAAAGGATGCTCGCTGGGAAGAAATTTTCGTTGAATGAAGAGGTGGTCGCCAAAACTGAAGCCTATTTTGAAGCAAACTACAAAAATCGTATGGAAAAGTTGCAGGGTCGCTATAATCAGTGTATCGCCCTCGAAGGGAACAGTGTTCAATAAAACAATAAACGAATTTTGAATGCAGACACAATTTTATCAAAAAATTATTCTCCCTGAATTTCAATTATTTACCTCATAGCTTTACCGATATTTTCGATAAAAAGTTCGCAATAGGAGCTTGAATAGTTTTCGACCGATTTGGTCATCAATTGCGCACCGAAAACATTGATTGATTATTTGTTTGTAAACTGGAAGGTGAAGGAATCAGACGGAATTTAAAATTGTGTTATGCTTATGGGAAGTAGGCGTAGTTGCAGATCGATTTCGCACGGACGGACTGACGCCTATTCTGCTGTAACTGTCTTAATTTAGTCATAATGGATGTTTACAGCTTTCCACTTGTCAGATGACTGACACATAAATGCAGTAAAATTTTCCACCGTTAAACTGCCACTTAGTGCAATTTCTAACTTTGCTGTTTTGTTTCGAAACCGAGGACACTTATGCCCGATTAATATTTGGGTCAGGTGAAAATGCAAACATATAGGTTGTCTAGGTATCCACATATGAATGTCTGGTATAAGGATGTGGGTCCACCGTCCTTCGTTTGATGTTTGCCACCGTTGCTACCATATAATTCTTCTTTCTCTCCTCTCTTCTCTTGATTTCCTTAATTTGGCGCTGATAGCTCATATAATCTCCTGAATTCGTTTCCATGGATGTCTATGGGCGGAATACCAGCTAGTACTTCAGCTGTTTCGTTGGATATAGGAGTTTATGTACATAAATATAATTATTTTTAAATTATTTTCATTTTATTTTGATTTTCAATTAAAGGTGTGTTGACAGCATAGTGAACAAAAACCACATATTTTGGAAGCAATAAGAAATCTTTAAAAAAAAATAAATTAATTAAATTTTTAATGATTCTGCTTCAAAAATTAATATTTTGTTACTACTCGTATTTTCATTTCCTTCACATTTGAGTTTATAAACAACTTTTTATTAGTTTTCGACATTTATGTAAATGAGTAAAGCTTGTTCAGCGCACTTACTTCTCCAAAGGCACGCTGGGCTAGAAATTTTCGTTGAATGAAGAGGTGGTCGCCAAAACTGAAGCCTATTTTGAGGCAAACTACAAAAATGGTATTATCGAAAAGTTGCAGAGTCGCTCTAATCAGTGTATCACCCTTGAAGGGAACAGTGTTCAATAAAAAAGTAAACGAATTTTGAATGCAGACACAATTTTATCAAAAAATTATTCTCCCCGAATTTCAATTATTTACCTCATAGCTTTACCGATATTTTCGATAAAAAGTTCGCAATAGGAGCTTGAATAGTTTTCGACCGATTTGGTCATCAATTGCGCACCGAAAACATTGATTGATTATTTGTTTGTAAACTGGAAGCTGAAGGAATCAGACGGAATTTAAAATTGTGTTATGCTTATGAGAAGTAGGCGTAGTTGCAGATCGATTTCGCATGGACGGACTGACGCCTATTCTGTTGTAACTGTCTTAATTTAGTCATGATGGATGTTCACAGCTTTCCACTTCTCAGATGACTGACACATAAATGCAGTAAAATTTTCCACCGTTAAACTACCATTTAGTGCAGTTTCTAACTTTTCCCTTATGTTTCGAAACCGAGGACACTCATGCCCGATTAATATTTGGTTCAGGTGAAAATGCAAGTCCCCATGTTGTCTAGGTATCCACATATGAATGTCTGGTATAAGGATGTGGGTCCACCGTCCTTCGTTTGATGTTTGCCACCGTTGCTACCATATAATTCTTCTTTCTCTCCTCTCTTCTCTTGATTTCCTTAATTTGGCGCTGATAGCTCATAAAATCTCCTGAATTCGTTTCCATGGATGTCTGTGGGCAGAATACCAGCTAGTACTTCAGCTGTTTCGTTGGATATAGGTGTTTATGTACATAAATATAATTATTTTTTAAATTATTTTCATTTTATTTTGCTTTTCAATTAAAAGGTGTGTTGACAGCATAGTGAACAAAAACCACATATTTTGGAAGCAATAAGAAATCTTTAAAAAAAAATAAATTAATTAAATTTTTAATGATTCTGCTTCAAAAATTAATATTTTGTTACTACTCGTATTTTCATCTCCTTCACATTTGAGTTTATAAACAATTTTTATTAGTTTTCGACATTTATGTAAATGAGTAAAAGCTTGTTCAGCGCACTTACTTCCCAAAGGCACACACGCTACTTAATATGCATGCTCTGATTTCTCTTCAAGAAGTTCTCAGGAAACTTCAAATTGTATTGGCTGCGCCTCGCCAAGTGGCGCCACTACTACACGGAACAACAACAACAAGTCGAACAATTATATGAGAGTATCGTTCATAAGCAGTAAGCCACGCAGACAATTGTTACAAAGAGATTTGCATTTATTACCAGCCCATGGCATACGGCAAAGGGTCGCTCGTATTCATATGGGAAAATGCAAGCACTTGTGTTATGGATCGTATGTATGGATCGTATGTATGTACGTATGTGTTTGTAGGTGTAGTGATATTTAAAACTTTACTCGTACTTATTAGAGTGGTACGCCAAAATCAAATTTAATTTAAATTCACATTATTTCATTTACAAGTATTTTTGGACAATAAAGAATTTAACTAAAAAGCTATTGTTATGTACTTTCGGTGAAGTTGTTCTGGAAATTTTGCTGCCATAGTTTTCAATTAGTTCTGACAGTTTTTTTTGTAAAAAGGTGGCAACTCTGGTTAACAAATTTTTTATTTTAGCCTTCGTAAGTATATTTTTTAAATGCCACGCTTTGTTTCTTTAGATATAGAAGGAACTACTATATTTTAGGTAGGTGGCAACCCTTTAAAATTATTGCAGTACCATAATATTGCTATACTGTTATAAAAAAACGAAAGATTATAGTATGTATAGTGATACGAAATTATGAGATTAATATGAGTACCCGAATATTTACTTTAATTTTTTGCAAAAGGGTGGCAACTCTGGTTAAACATTTTTTTCTTATATTAGTCTTCTTAAGTATATTTTTTAAATAATTACCGTTTTTAAAAACATTTTGAAGGAACTGCTATTTTTAATTAGGTGGCAACACTTTAAAAGAAACTTTATTTTTTTTATCTAAGTGTTCCTAATTATATAGCGCAATTATCGTGGATTTTGTATCAACATATAATTCTATTAAAAGAAATTATATTTATAGATAGGTGGCAACTCCAGAATTTATTTTGTTATATATTTCATAACAGTTATTTTCGCATTTATTTTTATTTTATCATACTGAATTATATATTACATATACATATCTAGCAGGTGGCAACCCTTTCACTCATTTTGAATATTACAGAAACACGATCCATATTAATACGAAATGAAATATAAATTCCAAATAATATATGTAAGTATGTACATACATATGTATGTCTACGAGTAAGTATCTAAGTATAGTATATATGGAACTGCTTTACATCTGCTCTCCCACAAAAGCGCTCGTACTTTATTGGCTAAACGCAATTTAATTGGCCTGAAGTTGCTACAGTTTCTGACTTACAAAGCGCTTTCGTGATTTTTTATGCAACTAAAGTAAAACGAATAAAAAATATAAAGGGCAAAGCACATTGAATGCAAGCCCATGCAAACATACTATACATATAAACAGATTATTGCAAAGTCCCCTGGCATTTATTCGTAACCCGCAAACCATTTCGATTCGAAAGGCTGGTGCACATACATATGTACATATACCACATATACATAATCATATGCTGCTTATGTATATAGGTACGTACATATGCTTTTGCGCTCTAAATGATAGTAGAAGTCTGCTTAGAAAGCTCTGTCGCCGCTGCAACATCCGCGTGAACTTTTTACCATAAAATAGGCGATTTTTAGACAGGAGTATAAAAATAATCAGGTACTTTGAGGCCGAAAGAAAAAATTTCATAATTTTTAGCTCAAAATAAGTATTTTAGCCAATACTTATAAGAGTTAAGAGAATTGACAAAATCTGTAGAAGTGAGCGTAGAGTGGCGAAAATGTATTGTTCAGGATTATTTAAAGACCTAGGAAATTGCAGAAAAAAATTTAAGAGCAAGGCCGCAATCCAAAATACTTAAAGTTACAAGACACACTCAACTATTTTATGCAATATTTGCTCTCATATCGTGCAAAATCAGAAATGTTAATGCGCCAATTATAATCACTTTTAATTACTTATACATTCATATATAATTAATTAATTTAGCGATTTTTTAATTAACTTCGTAACATTTTCAATACTCCAGCTGAAGCAGCAAAGCAAAATGGCTCCATCCAAATGAAGTTCGTTGCTTAAGTCTTTCGTACCTTCATTCAGATAAAATTTCAACGCGTGCAACGAGGCAAATGTAGCAGTTAAAGTGCATAAATATGCAAACGCCCACACAATGCCAACATGTTGCATATAAACTAAAGACAACAACAAAACCAACAACGCCAAAATGCTACTAACTGCCACAGTAGCGATCTTGTTAATTCACTGCAGTCGAGCACCCAAACTGGCTGTGACAGCCAAGAAAAAGAGTGTGTGGTAAAGCGTTTTTATTATTTTGTTGTTGTTGTTCTTGTCTTGACTTATGTGGCAAATGTGCACAACTTCATTGACGAACGCTTTGCTCTCAAGCTGTTTACTTAGCTTGCTTGTGTGCTTGTTTGTAGTCACTACACAAGTGCGTGTGGCATGCCACCGCTGACAATCGCTCATAAAATGCAACAAGTGACAGATGGATAAAAGGCACAGTAACACTTTCCTGCATGACAAAATGAACGCGCTTTCACAGTCAACTGCTTAAACACACACATGTACAATTTTGCATACACATACATACAAACATGTGTTGCAAGTAAGTGGCAAGCAATGTTTTGCCAAGCAAAAGGTGGTAAGCAAAGAGTAATAAAAACAACAAGTGTATTAACAGCAATAACGACAACAACAACAATAATAATAACAATAACAACAAAAGTAACAATAACAACAACAGTTACAATAAAAATCACAAGAGCAACAACAACAACAATAACAACAACAGTTACAATAAAAATCACAAGAGCAACAACAACAACAATAATAATAACAATAACAACAATAATAAAAAACAGAAACCACAAGTGCAACTACAACAACACTAATACCAACAACAACAACAAATGTTGCAAGTAACTGTATACATATGTATGTATACGAAACACATCAGCACACATCACTCATCGAAACGATCGTCCAACAACAACAACAACTCAATGCCAACTGCCAGCACCAGCCACAGCAACAATGACTACTGTCATCGTTTGTCAGTTTATAAATCACTTTGTGGCGGCAACAAACGAAGCGCTCGCATTCGCTCCCCATAATGCCAATCAAACTTTGTCTGCCTTTGTGTGTGTGTGTGTGTATGTGCGCTTTTCGTTTTTTGCAACGCATGCACACGCCTCATGCATAATTCATTTTCAACGCGCGTGCGCTGGCGACTTTTTGTGTCTCGCGCGCTGTCATATATCCCAGCTGTGTGTGTGTGCTTGTGTCACTGCGATTGCCAGCACGCAACTAGGCGCTATCCTTGCTTGTTTGTTGCTCTTGCTGCTGTTGTTGTCATTTAGTTGGCCGCCTTTTTCATTCCCTCGTTCCCTCATTCATTCAGAGATTCGTGCGCGGCCTGTGACAGCTCCGTTGCGTCGCCAATTGGCCAGCTGTGGCTCTGTGATTCATTCATCAATTCTATTTGTGAAAACACAGACGCATTGACGGGAACACAAATGATTGCCACAACAACAACAATAAACCAAGGATGAGCCGTTGTGTGCGCGAGAAGTGGCGCGGTTGGCGAACAGTGATTTTAACACCTTGACATGCGTTTGCATTGTGCTCCGTTGATGGAAGTGCGTCGACAATGAGAGAGCGAGGCTCGCAATCACCGATTCATTTATTGAATTATGAAATCTTCATCTTTTATATATGAAATTTTTTAGCCATATTTAAATAGTATTCAGCCAATAGGTGTTGATCCTGCTATACTACGCTGGATCAAAAGCCTTTAGACCTTTAGGCGGATAAGAGGAACGACACTAAAATGGCCAAGGAAGTCTATAGAGGTACTACCCAAGTTGGAGTGCTATCTCCGTTTCTATGGACATTAGTGGTAAATAAACTGATAAGGAAATTGGAAGGCAAAGCCCCTAAGATAGTTACATATGTGGATCTTTTGTGTTCACAAGAAAGCATATGCTTGGCATAACCTGGGATCTTTCTCCCTCTCTCATGCACTGGTGTTATACAGCTACTGTTAGACCGATTCTGCTGTACGGTGCAGTAGTATGGTGGATAGGCGTACAGAAATCCACCTACAGGAAGCCAATGAATCCGTCAATGACTTCTGCGTATAAGAGGAATTTTAAGAACAACTCCAACGGCGGCTCATCAACGGGTACTAAACATGTAACTTACATACCTCTTCGTTGAAAACTGTACAGCAAAAACGGCGGGACGACTACTGGCTGCCGGAGGATTAACATATAAAATATTCGGGCATAGCTCGGTGGGTAATGGCGATTGGATCAACAGAGACTAAATGACCACACTTTTCAACTGGGAAAGAAGATTCAAAGTAAATATAATAAAATATGGCTGGCGCAACGTTATGTTAGCTACGCGCAACACTCTAAACATCTATGTGGATGGCTCGAAAATGGACGATGGAGTTTGTGCTGGAATATACTGTCCAGAGTTAGGCATAAGTCAGCCGTTTACGTTGCCGGACCACTGCAGCGCATTGCAAGCTTCGGTCTTTGGTATTGCGAAAGCCGCGGAGCTGGCCTCTAAGGCACCTGCAGCCAATTCCAGAGACAACATCTACATAGACAGCCAAGCAGCAGTCAATGCAGTAACCTCGCATATCGACCAGAGGTATCTTGAGAAGCAAGGCAGCAGTGGTAAGTGTTGCCAGAAGCAAGCAACTGCACTTCTACTGGGTGCCAGGCTACAAAGGCATCGAGAGCAATGAAATAGTGAACGAGATTGCCAAGAATGGTGTACGGCTAACATCCGGAAACGTGATCAACATTGAGAAACCCATACACTGTCTATATGACGATTTTGATAGAGGCATGGCAAAGAAAACCAAAACTTGATGGAACGAGCTACCTGTGTGCAACACTGCAAAAGTCATGTGCAAAACGGTAAACCAGAAGTACACAAATTTCCTATTGGCACTCGAAGGAAGAGACCGTAGGAATATGATGGGAATACTAACCGATCACTGTCGACATACGTCCGCAGGATAGTGCTGACATATCGCGAAAACTGCAGGAAATGTCTGAAGCAGGGTACCAGAGAAACAATGGAGCATCTCTTCTACACTTGTCTCACAAAAGCAAGACTATGCTGTAAGCATTTGGGGTCCCCATTGGTATGATACACTGTAAGATGTATCGATAGTGAGGCGCAGATTTTCTTAAAATTAGCGTCAAGCACAGGCATCGTAAAGGATGACTACTTCTCCTGGCCCTGAACTCCTTCTAGTACCGCAAAGGATTATTGGCCTACCAGATTAACCTAAGCTAACCGAAATAGTGGTTATGTTTCATAACAAGCAAAAACGCTAAACTAATAAAACTTATTATACAAAAATAAAAAGTGCTTTAAGGAAAAAAAATTTAAAAAAAATTTTAAAAAATGTAGTGGCATAATAAGCAAAAATTTTATTTTAATAAAACAATTTTAATGCAGAGCGTGTTCATTATAAACTCACCTTCTGATCACCGAAGCGCATTTGCCGTCGCGCATTTCGACTGACATTCATGCGACATAAAAACATGCGATGTTCGCCCTCCAAGCTGTTGATCGCCGCTGCTGCTGCGGCGGCTGCGGAGGCAGCGCTCGCGTGTTGACTATGACCCGGTTGTGGTGGCACATTGCGATTCAGTTCGGCTTGTATGGTTGCGTGATCCTGTTTGTCAATGATATCGTAAACGGAATCGCCGTGAATGAGGAGATCTTCCTGTGTGGCGTTGCGATTGCCGGTTGTCGATTGCCATTCGTTGTTATTGTAGTTGGTGTTGCGTTGATTTGGTGTGAGCACATGAAATTAAATACAAATGAATGCATGAAATTAATACCGTTTAAGGCGCGCAGCATTAATCTATATATATTTATGCCCTGAACAGGGTATATTAAGTTTGTCACGATGTTTGTAACACCCAGAAAGAAGCGTCGGAGACCCTATAAAGTATATATATAAATGATCAGTATGTTGACCTGAGTCGATTTAAACATGCCCGTCTGTCTGTCTGTCCGTCCGTGTGTGTATATATACAAACTAGTCCCTCAGTTTTTAAGATATCCTTTTGAAATTTTGCAAATGTCATTTTCTCCTCAAGAAGCTACTCATTTGTCGGAACGGCCGATATCGGACCACTATAACATATAGCTACCATACAAACTGAACGATCGGAATCAAGTTCTTGTATGGAGAACTTTCACATTTGACAATGTATCTTCACCAAATTTGGTATAGATAATTTTCTAAGGCAACAATGTAATCTCCGAAAAAATTGTTCAGATCGGTTAAGTATAGCATATAGTTTCCATACAAACTGAGTACATAGTTACTAAAAGAAATGCACCTGTAAAGGGTATATTAGCTTCGGTGCAGCCGAAGTTAACGTTTTTTCTTGTTTTAGAATTATTTGTGTTTGCTTGATTTGATGAAGCAGTCAAAGGTGGCGTTGTGTTTTTAGTAGCGAAAGGAGTGCTGGAGGTACTTGGAATAAAGTAATAAAATCGTTAATGTATTAAAATAGCATAACCTTCCTCTCAGTGGCTCTGTATTTTATTGAGGAAGCGCTTTGTTGGATTCTTTGCAATTTCTAGCGACTTGTTGGAAACAACAAGACGAAAAGGCTATACAAACTGTGGCACTATTCTGAGATCTGTTGTAGATCGGCAGAATAAAATTTGTATATTATTCTTAAACATTTGACTCATTTCCTTTGGATTAATTGCGCCCTACAAAATAGCACACCTGGCGTTTATTCATTGTATGCCGTTGTGCTGACTAACTCTCAATCTTTCTCAATCAATATTTTTAGTCGAGCAATTAATTGCATTTCCATGTCATTGCGCGCATTAATGTCAATCTGACGAGCGAAATTCTAATGAAATGCAATTTTAATTACGAATGAAATTTATTTTCGTTTGCATGAAAAGCATTTCCTCAATCCATAAAGTGTGTATATTTATTTCAATTATTCGAGAGAAAAAGTGATTCAGAAAAGCGCAAGTACAAAAATATTAAAATAAGCTGGTAAGGCGGTAGTGAGTGCGTTTGGCAGCGAAAAATTGATTAGCTTGGGAGTTGTTGCTTTAAATTTTCGAAATATATTTATACTTTTTCTCTTTTCATACTCTTAAACATATGAAATTGAAGTACTATAAAGGTTATTTATTTAAAACTCTTTTCTGGATGCTTGCTTATAGACCTGTGACGCTTCATACATATACGCGTAGTCCTTTAGTATTTGATATATCGATCAGAACATGTGTGCATGTCTTTTTCTCCTCCAAGAAGTTGCTCATTTGTCGGAATCATCGGACCAATACTATGTAGCATATATGTATGTGGCTGCCATACAATGTGAACAAAAAAATCAAGTCGATGTATGAAAAACTTTTTTAGTTGAAGAGATCTCTTATCAAAAATACTGTCTATAGCAACGATATAATATCTGCATAAATTTTTTAGATCGGACAAACTATAGCATGTAGCTGCCATACAAAATAAGCGATCCAGATTTAGTCTTTGTATGAATAACTTTTTTATTTGTCAAGATATATCCACTTAATTCAGCACGAGATATTGTCTAAGACAATAGTGTAATCTACAAAGAAATTATTGTAATTGGACCACTATAGCATACAGTTGGCATACAAAGGTGACCCATTAAAATATCATTTTTATTTATGAATGGTTTTATGGCTTTGGTACAGAGCAAGTCAACATTTTATCTTGCTTTATATTTCTCTTGAGAGATTTTTTGATTCTCTGGAATATTTACTTTTTTTGCAAATATATCTATTCTTCACTGAAATAGAGCAAGAAAAGGCACCCAATGCGCTTTATTTTTAATGAATATGATAATTAGTTTTTCATAGAGCCTTCTCGACGAGTTGTAAGCTTTATCAGGCTCAGCTTTAAAAATGTTTTATATTACAAGACTGAATTAAATTTTCTTTACTTTAATTCATTTTGTTCTCATTACAAATCTTATCAACCCAACTACAAGTATATTCTACCTTTTCAACCGCAACTAAGTATTACTTCAAGTAATCTACGATAAGGCTCTATAAGTTTTTGTTGACTTGATATAGCTTGGCTCGCAGCACCTGCCGAGCAAGCATCATGAAGAATGTGCTCAATAGATGTACGCATCGACAGCGATAAGAAATGAAGTCACTAGTATCACAGGCACTCAAAGCAAAATAATGAAGCTGAAGATCGCGTATAATTAAACTATCGACATGACGGCGACATATCTACACTGAAATTGGCAAGCCAGAGCCTAATTCTCTAATATGAACTCTAAAAAAGAGGTATGGCGTTCATCGGCATACTCTAAAGGCTTTAATTACCTCAGTGGTGGAGAATATTTGAGAAAAATGGTAAAAATTGGCAAACCGAGGTAAGTAATTTAGCTTCCACAACGATATTCTCCGATTACCTGATATAACAGTACATTCTATTTCATGACAAATCTGTAATGGATACCAGAGCATAATGATATTCGTGATAACTATGAAGCAAATGAATTATTCGGAGCCAGTACCATCTACTCTCATGACTCTTGCGACTTGAAGATATTTAATCGACAAACATGTTATAGAAACAGCTGAGCCTCAGTGGAGTTAATCTCTAATTTGCTCTACATTCTGCTGGCCACACATGCCGATTATTAAAGTTATTCAAAAAGAATGACATAGGAACTGCAGCAGGACTGTTTACATGTCACTGTCTAATTGACGAACAGATAAATATGCCAGCAGACTGGGAACAGCATACAATAAGTAATGTAGCAGCTCTCAGGCGGTAGAAGAAGGAGTGACTAGAGAAACTTCGTCAAGAGCACAGCGTGTTTTAGAGAGGAATGAATAGAGTGACATTTTAGTCCCGGTGGTTTCACAATGGGTCCCTTAAAGGCCTAGCTGCGTCGTCAGACATCCAATCTAGCTACCTATATACCTAGTCCACCAAGATTTTAGAGCACTTCTTGCAACATCACAAGATTGTATTTTTAATCTAGGTAGGTTTTAGGGTTTTATAAGGTTAGTTGTAGGCACGAAAGGTGTAGGTTCCCAGAGGTAGTAAATAAGGAGTAGTTAATGAGTTAATTTACACCGTTCAAAAACCATTATATAAAGAAAATACTTCTACCCTGGGCGCAACTAATGAGACACGGGTATAACTGGCATTGTTGTTATTGTCACAAATTGACTAAGCTTGCGCTAATAAAGCTATCTATTAAAATAATCATGGTTTTCCAACAGCTGCGCTGATATTGCATTAAAATAGCAATTTATATTGCTAATATACGGCGTAACATGTGGCAACGACGTCATCAAACTGCGAGCGATGAGAAAGAATTTATTTGCTGACGGCATAAAAATTTCCCAGCGATGGTCATTGCAAGCGGGTATATGCATATGAACTTGCATATACATTTTAATATGTATGCATGTACATATATACATACATATGTATGTGTATATGTCTAACGTGTTTAAGTGTCGCTGGGAGTAAATGTGCGATCAAACAGCTGCAAATGGGCGGTGATTCATTCATCAATATTCATTAAAAAAACAGCAACAACAACGAAAAGATAAAACAAAAACAATAAACAAAAACATAAAATGCAACAACAACAATAAACACTTAAAGTACAAGAAGAGATAAAGAAAATAATGGAAAAATTACAACAACAACAACAATACAAATTGTACCAACAACAATTATAAATATTGCAACAACAACAAGATCATTTACAACAATAACAACAACAACAATCTCATAGCCACTTTTAATAAATGACAATAATAGCGACAACAATAATAATGTTGTCGTCAGCTATGCTGGTGGCCGCCACTGCAACTGCTGCTGCCTGGCAAACGCTTGCTCTAATGTATGCTTGTATGTGTGCTTGCCTAAACATCGTGAATACGAAAAATTGTTCTCAACTAACTAATGACGACATTTTGCTATAATTAGCAAGCATCGCCAAGCAATACTAATACAATTTCTCAATAAAGGTAGTGAATGTGAACGACAACAACAACTACAGCAACAACAACAACAGCAAAAGTAAAAATATGTTAATGCAACAGGCGTACAACAGAAAAGTGAATAATTCCAAGATAAATGAAATGTAAATTGGAAGCTGTGAAGACAACAACAAAAATAATAACAACAACAAAATAATAATAATAAAAAAAACAAAAAACAACATATTGTAATGGTGTTCAGTTGTGGGTGTGCTGCTGTTTTTGTAAGTGAATTTGCGCTGTTTTGTACAGACGACTGTATTTACTACCATATTTGTTGTACAACAATGTGTGGCATTTGTTTGTTCATTCAGCAGCTATTGTGGCCTTAATCAATGAGCAATTGGCGGGTACAAAAAAATTAACACTTAAAAAAAAATATACCCTTCACAGCTCTAATACCCCTCACAGTTGCATACATTTTGGCATAAACGGAAATAAAAAAGCTATTTTACTTGATTTTGTTCGGTTTGCTTGTATGACGGCTATATGCTATAGTCCACCGATCTGAACAATCTCTTTGGAGATTGTAGTGTTGTTTTAGAAAATACTGTATGTCAAATTTCGTAACGATAACTTGTCAAATAAAAAAGTTTTCCATACAAGCACTTATTCCCGATTATTCAGTTTGTATGATAGCTATATGCTATAGTGATTCGATCTCAGTGATTTGTTCCAAGATTGTAGCGTTGTCTTTGTCAATAAGCTGTGAGAAGTTTCGTGGGAGAATCTCGTCAAATTAAAAAGTTTTCCAAACAAGGACTTGATTCCATTCGACCAGTTTGTATGGCAGCTATATATTATAGTGATCTAATCTGAAGAATTTCCTCGGAGATTGAATTTTCGCCATAGACATGGACTACTGCCAAATTTTATCAGGTTATCTAGTCAAATAAAAAAAATTTCCATACAAGCACCTGCTTCGGATCGTTCAGTTTCTATGGCAGCTATATGCTACATCGATCCGATAACGACTATTTCCAGCAATGATCAACCTCTTGAAGAAAAAGGATTGTGTGCAGAATTTCAGTTCGATTTCTCAAAAACTGAGAGGTTAGTCGTTCTGGGTATAACAATTTTCAATTAGAAAAATGGCAAAAATTAAAAAAAATATTCGCTACAAATAAATTGCAAACAGCTACAAGCTTAGCGTTAAATAACAATTGTCATTTATTCATTTCTACACGACAGCTGACACTGCGGCTCGACAACAGTAACAACAAAAGCGACAATTACTTATATAGTTATAGACAGTGTTAGAGCTGCGTCTACGCCTCTCCTTGGCGGTGTTGGCAATCAGCGGTCGCACAATTATTATTGGCAGCTGAGCACACCTCTCATTAAATATATTTATTGCTGCCTAATGGTGCTGTATTAGGGGGTGGTATTGCTGTGAAGTTGACTACTTTGCTGGGAAAATGGACAGTTTACTTAGGCGCTCAATGGGGGGTTATGCCGAGTCGAGAAAAAAGAGAGGCAGCCGAAACTGTCAAAGTTTGGTCCTTCATTTTAAGTATATAGGTTCCAGCTGACATTAAGTCCTTGACAAGGCGATTGTACTGCTATTAGCTATTTATTAGTTATATTGCGTAAGCTCATGGAGAGTAATTAATCCGAAGAACTGAAGTCTATTCAGCGGCGGTTTGAGTTCGTTAAAATATTCAGCGCTCGGCGAAGATGGGAATTTTACCAATTCAACCGTTCAGTCTGAACGATAAACTTGAGTTTGTGGTGCAAAGAAATGAACATATCCACTATTCTGTATACAAGAAAGTTATCCGTATAAATGGTATATAATGGATACTCAATTAATGGTCTCATCTGTAAAATTGTTATGGAACTATAAAACCATCTTTCAACAAGACGGCGCCAGTTCCCACACATCAATCAATGCATTTATTGAGAAAATACTTCGGTGAGCGGTGAGCAGAAAATTTTAGGTTTTGGGATAGAATTTTTCCTGGGGGAATATGTAAAGTCTAAAGTCTATGCAAGTCCGCTTCGATTTAGGGCTTGGAGGAAAACATCACGCGTGTCATTCGCTAGTTACCAGTCGAAATCCTCGAACGAGTCATGGAAAATTGGACTCAACGGATGGACCATTTGAGAAGTTGTCACGGTCAACATTTGAAAGAGATAATCCTCAAAAAATAAATGCCAAAAAATGTTCTTTCGAATGATAATAAATATTTCCCCATTAAATTTGAAGTTTCTATGTTTTTTCTTTAAAAAATTAGGGAGCCTCAAATTGGATCACCCAAAAGAACTGCGCCGGGAAGCGAATTTTTGATAACCTGTTTTGAAATGAATTGTATTTCGGTGCAGACGTTCTGCACTGCATGGAATAGTAGTCAAAAGTGACAGATCCACGCTATAAGCCGAGTGAGGCAATACTTCCACTTCACTTTACCAAATACCGAGCGTTGTCGTAATAGAAAATTATTGCCTCGTGTCTACTCCTCCAAAATTCGGGGTTTTTCGGCAAACGTGCGTTTAAATATGATGAGCATTTATTGATAGCATTCCACTTCAGCGGTTTTATATGATTTTAGAAGCTTACAAGTATAACTCAGCATGGCCTTCTGATCCCATCAAATACAGAGCATTGCGTGGGCATTTCTTGTATTTGGCAGCAGTCTACATCGGATAGTCCCAATTCCACATCGTCAAACCGAAATCCCCAATTTGAAATAATTTTTGCCACATTCGCTTAGCTAGAGCATGTTCACTAACTACTTGTATAAATTGTAAATTGTCACCAAAATACGATGACTTTTGGCATGCCACTTGCCCTAAGCTCTGAAAAAAAGTAAGTTTTGAACACTTGCAAAGTTATTGTCATGGGGACAGGTATTGGCTAATAACTTATTATACTAAGCTAGAAAAATTTCACAGAATAGGGTTTAGTGTGATTATGATGTATTATTCACTTTGGCATTTAAATTGTCCAAATTTGCTTCCACCTTCCAAAGCTACTTTTCGATGCAAAATTGGAGAACCCTTTTAAACATTATCAAGCTTTGTTGTTGAGAAAATGGTATGAGCTAGTGGCGTTGACATTAAATTTAACAGTCAATGTGACCCACTAGCGGATGCAACAAATATTAAGAATTTTTCATCATTAGCATTTAGTATACGCTTGTCTTTCTGAAGTACGTAAAGTGCATTTGGCGACTTTTACGACGAGAGAAATTATTCAACAACGAAGCTACAATAAATGTTGTTTGCGAAATGAAATTTCGGGTGCTAAAAGTTTGGAGCTTTGCAAAAGGCCTTCAGTGATAATTCTTTGCCGGGAGCAAGTGGGTTTGATTGGTACAAATTATTCAAAGAGATTCGAGAACTCATTGACGACGACCACGTTCAGGACGGCCATCAACATCAACTGATGATCAACACGTCAATAAAATAAAGGAATTGGTGCTTGAGAATCGACGATTAACAGTCAGAGATCTTACTGGCATCGTTGGAATATCGGAAGGATCAGTGAAAACCATTTTAAAAGATCATTTAGGCCTAAGAAAAGTGAAAGCACAATTGGTTCCAAACTCACTACATTTTTTTTTAATGCAGCGCCGCATTAACGTCCGTGAAGCAATGCTTTCCGACTACCAGAATGTCATGAAACGTGTTATTACTGCCGATGAGTCTTGGACCTATGCTTAAGAACCGAAAACCGATGATCAGTTGACCAAATATCGTGGCAATGGTGAGCTGAAGCCGAAAAAACCACGTCAAAGCAGGTCGAAAACCCAGGTTCTGTTGACAGTTTTCTTCGATTATCCAATTATTATGATAATTGCAGGCTATTTCAGAAATTAAAACTAACAACTGTTTCAAGAATTGGAAAAAAAGTATGTTATGGTCAACAGAGACTACTTTGAGTGGGACGACATAGATTTTTAAGAATAAATTACAAATATTAAAATTATGAACAAGGTTTTACCATTTTTTTGCTCAGAGTACTACATCGCATTTGCTAAGAAATTTAATTTTCTGAATTCGAAGTTGGGCATATTGAACAGATTGAATAGTACAACATTATCAGCAGAAGAACTAATTGCAATTTTTCATAAAAAAGCATAAAAAATATATATTCTCAACGAAAACCTTGAGCTACCCTAATACTGAAACGTTTGAATATTAAAGCGTTGCTTGCACAAGTATCGTAATGCCAAAAACCACAACAACAACCATGTGGCAACATACATATCAACGTCCATTGCTGGTGACAGCAAGCGATATGCAAAATTTGTGCAAAAATTATGATGCTCCGCCACATTTAGGTTGACCATTTGTGGCTGTCGCACACACACACACACATGCTTATGTGCAAAAGTCAGAAAACAAAATACAAAGAAAAAACAAAAAAACGTGCATGCACTGAGCGGCAGTGAGCTGTGCGGCCACCGCTAAAATAGCTGCGCTTCCACTATTATTTATAATTGTTGTTGTTGTCGGATTTTAGAAGATTATTGCTATGGTCGCTGTGGCTGCTGTGGCTGCCATGATGCTGTCAATGCTCCCCAATCCAGTAGCGGCTAATATTGCATTCGAACTTGCTTGTCATTATTATTATTACTGCTGCTGTCATATATTTGTTGTTTTTGTTGTTGCTGTTGCTTTGTTATTTATGCAGCCACTGTGGCATTTGCCGCCATTGTTGCCATTATTGGCAGTTTGTTAATTAACTTTGCTTGCTAAATGTCCGCCGCTGTCTGCCAGCGCCGAAATCGATTGCCTTGCCGAGTCGCCGAGTCGCGCCGGCGCAAGACTAAACGCTTTGGCATACGTACGTTTGGCGTGTTGTGGCAGTGTGTCGTAGTTTCTAATTTGTTTGCAGCGCGTTAGCATGCAACATACCGTACATACGTTATATACATATATATATATATATGTGTGTGTGTATGTTTGCTTGTAATTTGTGGCGCAAAAAACGCTGCCCTCTATGGCAACCGTGAAAATGGCAGTTAGAAAATTATAAAAAAAAATTGAGCGCATAAGAAACTCTATGTGTTCAACGCTATATGTGCATATTTAAATTTGCTCCCGTACAAGCACATCGAGCATTAGCACAATTGCATGTTAGCATTTTTTGTTTTGCGGCCCAACAGCTGTCCAATTTGCCTATAACAGGCAGTATTTGCTGCCAATTGTGTTATTCAAGCTTTACATTTTTTATTTACGTATGTTTTTTATTTTTATATTTATTTTTATTTTTATTTTAGTTTTTTATTTTTATTTTGGTTCGCCTTAGTGACACCATTTTTGCTAACTGTTTGTGGGCTGGTTGTCATGGCAATTCCCAACATTTGTTAGATCCTTCGTTTCAGTTCAATTAATCTGATCTTCTCTTTGTGTTTAGTTGTTGTAAAGCTTATGACTTTTTGTTTTTGAAAATACTGTTGCTTTGACTTTTGCGCTGTTTTTCATTTCATTTCATTTCTTAAGGAAGTAAGCATTTATTTGCTAGCTTATAAAACCAGCAGACAAAAACAGTTAAACTTAATTATAGTGTTAATGGTTAAATATTGCACTAGTGGCCACGCGAACCTTACCACTCAAAATTTTCAAGTATTGTACTAATGTGACTACATTTTAAAGCGGTACTTTTTGCGGTATAGAAATTTTTTATTTAGAAATAAGTAAATGACATGCTATTTATTAAAAATTTTAAAAAGTAAAAACTAAACACATTCAGCTCTTGATACTATATATTAACTGAAAGATAGTGAGCTTTGCAATATGAGCTCGAAATGGAAGAGACTTACATGCGATTAAAACATGATATTTTTATTTTTTAATTTAATTTCATTTTCACTATAATTGAAATTAATATTTTATTTTATTTTATTTTATTGAAACACGAAGTTTAGTAGGTGTATCACTTTACTTGTAAAAACAATAAAATCGGCCGCTTTTGTATAAGAACAGAAAAGCTAATTTGTGTTTACTCATTGAACGTAATAAATTAAAAACTATAATTATAATTAGATAATATAATTAAGTTTACTAATGCTTACTAAAAACATAAAAAAAAAACAAAATTGAAGAAAATCCCGAAAGAACGAAAAAGTCTGAAAAAAATTGAAGAAATTATAGTGGTAAGGTTTGCGTGGCCACGAGTTAATTTTAAGGTTTTAATGAAGGAATTTTGTGAATTATTATTCAAATTCACCACAAATATAATATGTTGCTTATTTTACAACATTATTCAAAGTCCGAAAAAAAATTGAAGAAAGTGTAGTGGTAAGGTTTGCGTGGCCACGAGTTAATTTTAAGGTTTTAATGAAGGAATTTTGTGAATTATTATTCAAATTCACCACAAATATAATATGTTTGCTTATTTCCTACAACATTATTCAAAGTCCGAAAAGTGAAAGTGTAGTGGTAAGTTTGCGTATACAAGTTATTGGGTTTTAATGAAGAAATTTTGTGAATTATTATTCAAATTCTGTTAGTCGGTTAACGCACTTTTAGTGATTTTCAACATAACCTTTGTATGGGAGGTAGGCGTGGTTATTATCCGATTGCTTCCATTCTTGAACTGTATATACATATATGCTTGAAGGAAACGACTCAATAGAGTTTGGTTGACATAGCTATAGTAGTTTCCGAGATATGTACAAACTTAGTAGGGCGCGGGGCCACGCCCACTTTTCCAAAAAAATTTTGTCCAAATATGCCTCTCCCTAATGCGATCCTAATGCCAAAATTTCACTAATATCTTTATTTATGGCTTAGTTATGACACTTTATAGGCTTTCGGTTTCCGCCATTTTGTGGGCGTGGCAGTAGTCCGATTTTGCCCATCTTCGAACTTAATCTTCTTATGGAGCCAAGAAATACGTGTAAAGTTTCATCAAGATATCTCACTTTTTACTCAAGTTACAGCTTGCACGGACGGACGGACGGACAGACAGACATCTTGATTTCAACTCTACTCGTCACCCTGATCAACTTGGTATATAACCTATATCTGAAGCTCATTCTAAGGTTTTAATGAAGGAATTTTGTGAATTATTATTCAAATTCACCACAAAAATAATATGTTGCTTATTTTACAACATTATTCAAGGGCTTCCGACAATATGTAGCAGTTGTACCGGTATGAAGTAAGCGTTAAGTGGTTACAAGGGTTTCCTCGGGTAAAAAATAGCCCTTTTTCCAACAATTTTTTTCCTATCTAAAAAATTAAATATTTTATTCGAATTTTTTATTGTTACAAACATACACTATTAGCAAAGAAATTCTGAAATTTGCCATTGCGTCGCCATTTCCGGTAGCCCCTCGGAAAAAGGTGCGACCGCTTTGGCAGGATAGCTCCCTACAGTATCATCTAAAGTGAAAAAGTACATGTTTTAGCTAAAACCTTAACTTGAACGAAAGAAAGAAAACTGAAAATTGGATTTTTAGCAGAAATGTTTACCAAAAATCGAAAATTTCAGTGAAAATTTTGCGACATCTTTTTTCAAATAGTTGTAATCGAAAAAAATCTTTAGTCCAGGTCTTTGAGAATTGTAACTCAGAGGCCTCTGTAAAATTTCATCAAGATGGCTTGAGCAGTTCTCGAGAAGTCTTGCCAACCGACTTCAAAGACACGAGAAAAACGCGTTAAAAGTCGTCGATTTATCTACGAAACTATTAATCGAATCAACTGGAAAAAGTAATGATTTGCGGAAAGCATTAATTTTTGGTTTCCTTTAAGAAGTACTAGTAGTGTAGTCATTATTTCGAATACCTCGGTCTCAATATCGACAACTCTTTCATTTTGCAAGCGCGTGGCGCCAACAAACAGTGTCCAGTGAGTATTCTAATCGTAACCTTTGTATATTTCCAATCAACCATTTGACACATGACTTATGGAGTTTGGTATTCAGGTATATTATTCAAACGCGTTTTGATTTTCTTTGTCATGCTTTTGTTCAAATCGTCGTATATACATATATATACATATATAGACATATATATAGTATGAAAACCGTACACCACCCTTGGCAATCTCGTCCACTATCGCGTTGCCCTCTATGTCCTTGTGATCTGGCATCTAGAAGAAGTGAAGAATGCGACACCTGCCGCTGCTGTCCTGCTTTCCAACACACTTTTGGCTGATGCGTGAAACGAGGTTAAAGCCTTGATTGTTGCTCGGCTGTCCACGTAGATTTTATTTCAGAAGTTGAGTTACCTGCTGACGCAATAGAGGCCAGCTATAAAAGCTCAAAGGACTTTGCTTGGAATATAATATAGTCAAGCAGCCGTTTAAAAGGCTGGATTGTGCCTAATTTCGGACACAATATCTCCGCACCAACTCCATTTTCGAGCCTTCTATAAAATTTTGTTAATGTTTTGGGGGCAGCCATCTAACCTATCGAACCATGTTTTCCTAAGCTTACTCTGAATCTTCCTTCCAAATTGAAAAGTGACATCATGTAGCCGATGCTTGCTAATCCACCATTACCCATCGGGCATACTTATAGCTCGATTGTACTATATGTAAATTTTCCTGCTGTCAGTAGTCCTTCCTGCGATTTTGCCGCGTAGCTCTCAGGTAAGAAGTCTCTGGGTTGCAATGGAGTGGCGCTTAGAGCTCCCCTTATAGTACACAACGTAACGAGCCTCCGAACCCTTTCCATTGGCTTTCGTTAGGTGGGTTTCGGAATGCTTGTCCGTCATTTTACTGCACCGCAAATCAGAATTGGTCCATATTATTCCAGTATAGTACCAGTAAATGAGTACAGCACTAGTAAATGAGAGAGGAAGAAAACTTCTAGGTCGTGCTGAGCATTTGCTTGCATGTATAGAGGGCATTCCTGGCGTTTATTACTATTTCTTTCATATGATGCTTCCACTGCAGTTTGCTGTCCAAGAATACTATAAACTAGCTGGTGCGATTCTTGAGTGATAGAGTTCTGTCCAATTCAACGAAGGGATCCTCCATTGATGTATTTTGTATTTTTTGTGAAAAAAATCGTTTACTGTGTATTCAACCACAGACCCACTTGTAAAGCGCAATTCTACATAGTATTGAGAGTGTTGTTCATAATGCTGATAATAGTGTATAGAGATTGCTTTGGTATTCTAGCATCATTCCATTACACTTTCATTAGTTTTTTGTTTTCTTGGTCATAATGGCTTAAAGCAATTTGAAATTATCGGCATTCTAAGCTAGTCTAAAAGATCATCCACTAGATACTGATTTCATAATGAATCTTCATTGATTTTGGTCTCAAACAAAAGTGTGATCCATTTCGAGTTTCCCAACTTTTTAAAGAAAAAACTCAGAAATTATATATATTTTATATTCTTACTTGTTAATTTTATGAGGATTTATTAAGGTGTATGTATTATATATATTATATCTTTCACCATTAAACCAGCACACCCCGCAACCAAAGACTTAAGCAACGAACTTCATATCAAAAGTAATTCATTTTGTATTCATTTCCTTTTTTTTATTTAATTTTTTTGGGTCCGCAAGCTAAGCAATGCCATTATGTCACATGACTATGAAAATTTGACAAGCGATTCGTTATTGGCGCTTAAAGTGTAACGCTGATTGAAAACTAAGTTCATTTGCTGTGCGAAGAATTTTTTAAATATACGTAAATTCTCAATAGCCGCAGCTTACACACAATCCCAAGCACTCAAAGCACGCTTGTCCAACCAGCGCAAACGATTTCTGAAGCTAATCATATAAATTCGCGAAATTCGCGGCTGAAATGTTGAAACTTCAATTAGTGGCGGCGTCGACAGGCGTGTAAACGGTAGTCTGTAAGCAACAACACATTGGCAGGCATAAGTTTGATTGCCGCGCAGCTTTTGCGTTTGAATTCGCTATGCAGTAAAAGTAATGAATGCTGCCAGATTGGGTGGCTGACAGTAAACAAGTTGAGTGCATTTTTTTGGTTATAGAAGTAAATTTGTTTGAAATTTTGAAGGAAAAAATATAAAAAAATATTTTATAAAAAATTTTAGTAAAAAAAATATTAAAAAAATATAAAAAATTAAAAAAAAGTTTTGAAATATTTATTAGTAAAATCTCTATTTTCCAGCTCTATTCGCTTAGTTTGCAGTCATTGCTACAACTTTGGTCCATAAATCCATATCGAAAATTCATTTCAATATACGCTTTACTCTGCGTGTGTGTGTGTTGGTATTGAAAGCTGAAACTGGGTGGCGTTTGGTGGGTGTGTCGCTTAATTGCCAGAAGCTGTGCTAAGTGGTAATTTATGCACGCTTGCGCATTACAAAGTGCTTACATACACACATACACACTTATGCAGACATGTGTATGCGCTTACTCGCATTAGAAGTGTGACATGCCTTTGACCAAAGACCCTTTAGTTCAATGCAATTTTTATGCGGCATACATATATTTACTACATACACATACACACACAAACACACATACATATGTATATATACATATACATATATATAGCTGTAATAATTTATATTTATTTCTTTTGTGACTTGTGCTTGCAAAATTTGACTTTTGACACCTTCTTTTATTAGTCGCTGACGCATGCCCCTCACTCAAGCTGTGCGCGCGCAGCGAGCTTAACGCCAGAGGCCAAGCGAAGGTGGCTAACGAAGGCGCTGTGCACTAACGGTTGTAATATTTAGTATCATATGCGATTACATAATGGGCAAAATATGCAAATTGAGTGTAATGTATATAAATTTACACAAAAAACGGCCTAACTCGGTTTTAGGTAGTATTGATTTTTTTTGAAAAATTTGTTCTAGGCATTATTAAGTAGCATATGAGTTTATATAGTAAGAAAAATATTAATATTGAAGAAAATATAAACACGTGACACGCAAAAACAGCTTAACGCGATTTAATGTTATATTGAATTCTGTTTAGTCACAGCATTTTAGCCTTATTTATAATATTAAATATTATAAAAAAAATTATATTAACGATATATATATTGTTTCACCTTAAAATAGCCTAACTCGATTTTATGCAATATTGCATATTATTTAGTTGGTTCGTTTTATGTTCCCTAAGCATTTTGTATATTATATTTATTTTTATAATATACCAAATATGAATAATGAGTTTCATATATAAATGTTTTACACAAAAATGGCTTAACTCGGTTTTATGCAGTATTGTTTTGGAAAATGCATTCGAGGCTTTATAAAGTAGCATATGAGTTAAAGTAGCAATAAAGTATTAATATTGAGCAAATTATACACCTGTGACATACAAAAAACAGCTTAACTCGATTTTATTCAGTATTGAATTTTGTTTAGTAATAGCGTTTTGTATACTCTAGGCATTATTTAGTATTACATGCATATAAATAATACGAAACATATTGTTATGAGCGAAATATATATAAAATGTTTCACATAAAAACAGCGTAACTCGATTTTATGTAATATTGCATTTTCTTTAGTTGAACCGTTTTGTGTTCTCAAGGAAAATTTATATATAATATGCGTTTTTACAATGGACAAAATATTAATAATAAGTGTTATATATACTTGTTTTACACTAGAAATAGCCTAGCTCGATTTTAAAAAGTATTGAGTTATGTTCAGTGTTATCGTTTTTGGTACTTTAGGTAATATTTAGTATCATTTGCGTTTGGATAATAAGGAAATTATTATTATTTAACGGTATATATACAATTTAACACAAAAAAAAGCTTAACTCGATTTTATGTTACATTAAATTTGGTTCATTTAATACCACATGCGTTTAAGTAATAATAACAATATTGGCAAAATATGATTGTTTCACAAAAAAACAGCACAACTAGATTTTATGTAATATTCAATTTGCTTTATTTTGTTCGTTATATTTTCCCTAAGCATTATTTTATATTATATGTGTTTTTATAAAAGACAATTAAATTAATAATGCGTTTCATATGTATACACTTTTACACAAAAACAGCCTAACGTGGTTTTAGACAGTATTATTTTGTTTAGTAAAAGCGTTTTATGTTTTCTAGACAATATTTATTATTATATGCCCAGTAAATAATTAGTAAAATAATCGTATGATAGAAATAAATGCACGTTTCACACAAAAAACAACCTTACGCGATTTTAAGTAATATTGAATTTTATTAAAAAAATCGTTTTGTGTTTTTCAGGCAATTATATTTTTGAAATATGTCCCACTCACATTAAATATGAAATTATTTTCATAACAAGTATGAGTTTTCGGCATGTTGCAGTTACGTTCCACAGCTTAATATGCCACATTAATTCAGCTGTATCTGATTTCGTGTTAAGCGTTTACTTCATGTTGCCACACATATTTACGTGTAGTTGAAATATTATTATTATGTATTTGTCTGTGCTATTAAGTTACCGCCGCCATTAGTAGCGCGCTCGCTTCAAACGCTGAAGTCATACAAAGCGACTCTTTGCAGCTTGAAATTCTGTTTTTTTGCTGTCAAGTTTATGCTTTGACCATTCATATTTGATTAATTATCAATTAGAGTTGTTATGATATTATTTTTTACGATTGAAATTAAGTTGTTGCTCTTGGTTACTCGTGTTTTCGTTAAGTGCAAATTTCATATGACTTTTTATTATATTTTATTGTGCAATATTATTTGAATTGACAGTTTGTGATTTATGGAATTATTAATATTTGTATTTACATTTTTATTTTCTTTAATTTTTTGCATTATTTTTTACAACGTAAATGGTGCTCAATATTTTTAAATATTATTTATTTACAGTCATGTAATATTTATTTACCATATTCTCTTTTTACTATGTTTCTACATGAGTGAAGTTTAATATTTTGTCTAGTATAAATAAGGTTTCCAAATTTTAATGTTATTTGCCTTTTATATTTCGGAATTAGAGAACAAAATCAAATATTAATCCTCAAAATCGTTTTACTGTTCTTTCGAGATATTCTCCAGTAAGATCTATACATTTTTATATGTTTTAGAATCAATTTCCGAAACACTTTTGCTACTCTGATTGATGCACCTCCAAAATGTGTATCCTGCGTTCAAGCGCCTTTTCAGGTGTCGAAAAACGTTGACCTCTTACGGCAGTAAAAAACAGTTATTCGTTGCCAAGTAGGGAAAACACGTTAGAAGAATCAACAAATCGTTGTTTTGAGCGCTCAAAAATCCGGTTGTTTCGGTCGATGTTTAGGCATTCGCATTATCGTGGTGCTCCCCGTCTGTGGCGATTGGTTTTTTTGATTTTTTGAGAGAAAACTGGCAAACATATGATTGTGTTCTACTCAAATTTTACTGCGCAGCGTTGTTGTTGTGGATTGGTTGCGATATGTTCAATTATTCGAAAGAAACAAGCAACCATTTGGGGGGAAGTGCTTCGTGCGCAGACAACTTTTGTTGGATTTGTTTATCTTGAAACAACTAACAGTCGACTGCTGTTTACTTTCGGACTCATACGCATAAGTTCACTATTCATCACCTGACACGATGCCAAAGACGTGTTTCTTTCAATCAACAGACACGAGCATTTTTTGAGCGATGTATGGGATCTAAAGGGAACAATTTTTTGTCTTACAATCAAAAGTTCATGCAATGTTGAATGTATGCTGGTCCCACTAATTTCTTTAGTTAACTCAATCTTACAATAGGTCGCGTGACATTCTTGGAACATCAATTTAGACACAGAATCAACGGTTCCCGGATTATCGAAAATGATTTTGGACGACTCTCACGAAATTCGTCTTGGAGTGATCTACGACATAGCTTGAATTCAGCATATCAGCGATAAACACTGGTCCTTGACGGCGCTTCATCATAAAATATTGAATTAAGTTCATCGACGCACTATTGCTGAGTTAATCTACGTCGAAAGTTGTAAAAAAAAATAATTGCGATTTAATTCCATTTTTTGACTGAGATGAATATCTTAAGTTACTGTAAGCAACACAAAAAGCGCTCGTAAGTCAAAACGTCAGGAGCAGCACAACGATCCATTTTAGGCCTAGACTTGTGTAACATTAGATACGTTGCTCTAATTGGCCACGCGGATGACGTTGCAGCAGTGATTACAGCAAGGTATACAGAAGAAGCGCGAGGAAAGCTTAATTAGATCATGATACGGACGCAAGCATGGCTCGACTCACACAACCTCCAGCTCGCAACGGAGAAAACAAAGCTACTACCGCTAACAAATAAGCACATACCCGTCGAGATAAGCATGCAAACAACTACGGATATTCTTAGGACACAAAAACCAGTAAACTACTTAGGCGTAAGACCGGATCCCAGACTAACCTTCTGGGTACAAACGCAGCTCACCACAGGAAGGACTGCGAAAATCACCTCCCAACTTAGAAGACTAATGGTCAGCATAGGGACACTCAGCCAAGAAAAGGAAGCTGCTACTAATTAAGTACAAGTCGCAAACTTGGATAAGTCGATTTTTATATAACCCAGCTGTTTTCCGGTCACGGATACTTGAAAAACTGTGGAGGTACAGATTAGGAAAAGTAGAAGAGCCGCCATGCCCATACAACGACCCGACAGAGGGCAAAGCTGAATACACATTCTTTGAATGTGCGCGATGGCAACGAGAACGCAACGCCATAGAAGACCTGGTTGGCTCGAGAGTGAAGCAAACTGAATCCAGTGCTTTCTTAAAATATTTGCTTCGTAATCTCAAATGCTCATAGAAAAATATTAGCAACCTTAATGATAAAAGATTTGGTAGATGCTATTTTCTTTGGAGATTCGGGGTTAGATAGGCTTGACTAGATGTATTACGTAACGGGCTTATTTTCAGTAAAAAATTATAATTTTTGGAGTTCTTGTAGAGCATAAAATTTCTTAAAAAATTACCTCAAGGGGATTTTTTTTTCAGGTCAATAATTTATATTTTTGGCTCACCCTAATATGTGTACCTAAATGCATATTTATATATTAACAAAGTGAGTGGTTGAAGTCTCTAAATGCAGAACATTTTTTGCACAAAATTTGGCAGAATTGAATTGTAAACATAAAATTTTCCAAATCCACAGTCGCACGAAATTATTATGTTCACCTTACAACTTGTTTTTGGGAGCGCAGAGTCGCACCGAAAATGCTGTGTACACGCTTTTAATGGACTGCAAAATGTTGTTTTCTTGTACCGTTAGTGTGCATGTTACCAGCGATGAATGACAACAACATAAGCTTGTCGGTTAAAAGCTTTGAGATGCAAAAAGAGACATGAAAATAAAAAAAAATAAAATAAAATAAAATAAAAAAATAAAATAACAAAATAAAATAAAAAAAATAAAAAAATAAAATAAAATAAATTGAAATAAAAAATAAAATTAAGAAATTAAAAATAAAATAAAATAAAATAAATTGAAATAAAATAAAATTAAGTAAAATTAAAAAATAAAATAAAATAAAATAAAATAAAATAAAATAATATAAATTAAAAAGTAAAAATAAAAAAATATTAAATAAAAAAATAAATAAAAATTAATAAAAAATAAATAAAATGAATGAAATTTAATTTAAATTCAATTAAATTAAATCAAATTAAAATAAATTAAGTTAAATAAAATCAAATAAAATAAAATAAAATAAATAAAAGTTTTGTAAAAAAGACATACATACATATGTAATTTGTACATAAAATATGTATATTTGAAAAAATAAAATAAATTTAACTTAATCAACCTCAAACTCTAGACACATTTTCTAACATCCAAAAGCGATTTTGGTACAAAAATAACGAAATTTGCCATTTTGTGTGAGATTTTCGAGGTAAAAGCTAACAGTTCAGTGTGCTGTGCGGCAAATTAATCAAAGCTTGGTAGGCAGCGTTTGGTGGCATGCAACCGAGAACTAGTTGCAAGCTGCGGCTGCTGCTAAAACAACTGCAGGTTGCTGTATTGCGCACGTGTTTTTGTTGTTGTCTTCATTTTAGTGCGCGTTTTTGTTGTTATTAGCGCTGCTGTTTTTTGTTGTGCTTGCTTCTGGCAGCACTGACAGCTCACAGAGCAAACAACCTGTGACATGCGCGTTGTAATGTTAAATCCGTCGTCAGTTGTCAAAGATTAGCATCACTTTTTTGTAACATTACATTGCTGGTGTTGTTGTTTTTGCTGTAAGTTGAGCGGCAGCGATTTCGGTTGCATGTTGCTAGGCTGCCGTGTTGTTGTATATTTTTGTTGTTGCGTTGGTTGCAAAGTGAAAAAGTGTTCAACGAAACGTACTTCTCAGCAGTTTTTGTTTTTATTGTTGTTAATTTTGTTTCAGTCTACGCTTAGCTTAAGTAGCTTGTAAACTTGCTACTAAAGTTGTTGTTGTTATTTTTTTTTGTTGCGGCTTGGCAACTGCTGACTGTTACTTGGATTTTGGGCTGCTGCTTGTAGGTTTTCTGCGCGAAAATTTTCAGCAGATTTCTTTTTTTTCCGGGTTTTTAGGTTAGAAGAGCGCAAACAAACGAAAAGTCCTGTAAGAAAAATTATTTATTTTGCTTTTTGTTTCGTAAAACCCATCAGATTAAATGTTGACACAGATGCTTGACATGCCTTTCAAAATTACTAGCATGTCTTGTTAAGTAGTGCAACACAAGGAGTTTTGGAGTGAGTATTTTTATATAAATTTTCGTATAATATATAACATTTTCTATTTTATTATTTGTTTATTCTGAAAGGAAAACATAATTTTAATTAATTCTTAAGAATATTTGCAAAATTTTATATGGTGGTAATTAATTTCTTGATTTTATTGAATGAAAACATAAGAATATCGAACGCACTAGGGTGGTACAAAAGAATTATTCCACAAAAAAAAAAAAATAATAATTTTTGTCATCTTAGCATGACAAAAGAAAAAATTTGGGAGGAGTGTGAAAATATTTAAGACATATTTTTCAAATAACCACCTTTCTACGTTTACCATGTTTAAGCTACATTTGTGATATATACCTTGCATTGCATACTGCTGATTTTTTAAAAATATTTTTGCATCAAAATCACTTTGTTTGACTTCAATATAGACATCAAAACTTTTTTTACCAATTCATTAGACTTTTCATTTTGATCAGGTGGCAACTCTACTCAAAGTATCTTCGACTTAAATATTTTTATATCTACGTAATTTGATACCCATAATTCAATTAATGTAGTTGTATATACCATTTAAAAGGGTGGCAACCTTTCTCTTTCAGCTACCCTTCTTTGACTGCATTTCCGTCATGCATTCGACTAATTTTTAAACTTGCTTAATACGATAACATGAGTTTTAAATGAAGGAAATTTAAAAAAATATTTAATTGTATACACAATTTTAAACAGCTGGCAACCCTTCATGTGGTACCTTCGTTTCAAATATTTTTTTAAGTCTCTTAAATTTTATATCCATATCAATTTAATTGTATAAATAATTTTAAACATGTGGCAACCCTACTCGAAGAATTTTCAATTAAAATATTTTTAATTTTTTAAATCTGCTTAATATATAATCCTATATTTCAATTGAATTGTATTCAAAATTTTAAACAGGTGGCAACACTTCTTTAAATGCCTCAGACTTAAACATTTTCTAAATTTATTAAATTTGATATCCATATTATATTGTAATTGTATAAATAATTGTAAGCAGGTGGCAACTCTTCTTAAAATATCTTCCGCTTAAAACTTTGTCAAAATTGTTTAGTTTGATATCCATATTGCATTGTAATGGTATAAATAATTTTAAGCAGGTGGCAACTCTTCTTAAAATATCTTCCGCTAAAACTTTGTCAAAATTGTTTAGTTTGATATCCATATTGCATTGTAATTGTATAAATAATTGTAAACAGGTGGCAACTTTTCTTAAAATATCTTCGACTTAAATCGTTTCTTCAATCTGTTTAATTTGACACCCAAATTGCAAACTAAGAAAAATAATTAAACAGGTGGCAATACTCGTATAAAATATTTCCAACTTTAATCTTCTCAGATTTGCTTCCATATTAAATATTTCTTGAATATGTTATAGTGGAGTTAACAACAGCGCGCCAGTCTTTCTTCTTTTCGCAATTTGGAGGATGGAGTTATGTTCAAAAGTTGACGCAAGAGAGTAAAGTTCTCTCCCATTCACTTGGGAGTGGCCAGAAACGATTCTTTTACTTGTATGTATGGCTCAAGCAGCTCACAACTTCCGGTCTTGGATCAAGAACCCGCTGGGTAACCAAAAAACATCCGTTTGAAGACGAGCTAAAGTGAGAAGGCGAATCATTCTTACTCAGGGTTGTGCGCTGGGTTTGGAATCCGCTACGTAACACAACACACCCAATCAAAATATCAATCAGCTGACAGTTTAGGCTTAGTAAAAATTGAGCGTTATACGATAGAAGAACGTGTATTCATTTTTGAACATTATTTCAAAAAGAATGAAACCTTGGCGGCCGAAGTTCGAACATAATACAAAAATTTGATTTTGATGTTTCAAACACACATACACCTGCTTACTACGCGTCTTTGCACCAAATATGATTCATATATGTATATCATATTTGAGTTAATAACTCAGGTATGGCCTTTTTGACAATAAACCAGAGCACAGAGCTACGCTATTTGCTTTGAAGAAATACAATGTTTTCAAAAATAATGTCACCACTTACCATTGAATGCCCCAAATACTCGGCTGCATTATCGGAAATATAAAGCAATTTGCCATTTTGCGTCAGCATCATGAGGAAACCTGAGAGCGCCTGCAAAAGTGAGAGAAATGCAAGTTATTAAAGCAACATAAAAAGAAAAAGACAACAACAGCTGAACAACTGAAAGGTGTGAATTTCATAAAAACGCTATAAATCTTTAAGTGGTAAGAATTATTTTGCCAAATCGCACATACAGTGTCGAAATTAATGTCGCATTAAAGCAAGCAACTCAAATTTACTTAAGCTTTAATGAGCTTTACTAGGGCGTGAGTGAATAGCGAAGCTCCAAACAGGTTGCTGTATTTAAATTTGAGTTGAAGCGCAGCTGCGGATTAAAATTTATAAATAAGAAAATTGTACAAAAATACTAAAGCTGAAAAGCAATAATATTTTTCGTAAAAGAAATAACAGAAAAATAAAAAAAAAAAAATAAATAAAAGATAAAAAAAAATTAAATAAAAATAAATAAAATATTTTTGAGTAAAAGAAATAACAGAAAATTAAAAAAAAAAATAAACAAAATTTTTTGAGTGAAAAATATAACAGAAAAAAATAAATAAATGCATAAAAAATGTTTCGTTGCTGTGAGAAAATCGTATTTTTGCATTTGGCCTTCGCAACTGTGGTCCTCAGCACTTATTAAAAGTATGTATACCGCATGCAAATGTGTTGGTGAAGAATTGTTTTTGGGTCCTCAAATTGTATGCACCTGAGCGTTCGGCGTTCCATTTACAGGTATGTCTTAACAATACAGCTAAAATGCTTGTGGCAAAAATGGTTATCTCTTTGCTTGAGAAGTTGGTAGCTGCAAGTTGGTGCTTGGCAGCGCAAATATCTGCTTAATTCAGTCACGAATATAGATCAATCTGCCGCAAATGGACTAACAATGCCAAGCCGAAGCGTCAGTGTCAAGTGCGCGACAAACAGCACAAACAACAACAACAATAATAATAATAGCAATAAGAGTCAAACTAACTGCATTCAAATTCATAGATATTGGTTAGGCAAAAATCAGAGAAAAAAATACTACAACAAAAAAATTCAAAAAAGTATTACTAAAACAAAAAAAAAAAAAAATACAAAAAAAATTATAAGTTGCAAATATCAAATAGCAGCAATGCAGCACCGAAAAGCTATTAAAGCTCAGCGCTGGCAGTTTGAAATAGTTTGAAATGCACGGTAGCCGTGGAGTCGAACGGTAGCTGCCAGCAAAAGTATAATTCTAGCTCAACGGCATGAAAAATAGATATGTAAGAAAGCGAAAAGCTTATTTGTATATGTTAAATATACAAGAGTAAGAGGGTGGTGTGAGAAGTTGTGGTAGGTGTGATGTTTTTTTATAAGAAATTTCTGTTTGCGTCTACCTGAAAATATGCCTATAGTTCAGTAGATGTTGCTATATAAGCATCAAATTTATTAGCAACGCACTATGAGGATATAAAAGCATTGCACTGGTTCAAGTTTGTTATAATCTTTAGAAAGAAAGCCTAACTTAATAACTAAGTTTAGAGATTTTTACTTTTTTTCTCATAGGTGATGCCGTGGCTTGCCTTTGGGTGAGAAACATTTAACTGTGAGCTTTGCTATTTCAAATAATTATTGAATCTTAAATTATCTTAAACTTTTGTCTAAAAATAAATAGAGATTTTAAATAATTTTCCAAGGTGATTTCATGCTACAATCACTTTCATACCCATGTTTAGGTCAGCTCAACTATACAGTCCCCGGCCTAGCATAGTAAAACACATCTCAAACGCAGGTTTTAGTTTTTTTACTAAAAGAAGAACGGTTTAGGATATGAATAAAATTCTTTATTCCTGTGAAAGTACATTCGCTGTCATTTTGTATGGAATTCGATTTCTTTTGCATGGCCACCACAGACACGCTTGCAGAAGTCTAGACGCTGAATCCAATTTTCGACGGTATCTACCGATTTATGCCCTAAAATCGGTAGATACTGCTGCAATTTCACGTTCGATATTCATATGAACTTCATCAATCGGTGCTGGATTGTTGGCATAAGCCATAGACTTGACGTAGCCCCACAGGAAATAGTCTAATGGCGTCAAATCGCACATCCGAGGCGGCCATTTCGTGAGATAACACGTTCACCAAACTTGGTTTTCAATAAAACAATTGTGACATTGTGCTGTGTGGCTTGTGGCGCTGTCCCCTTGGAGCCACATATTGTCCAAGTCCATGTCAACCAATTCGGGCTTAAAATATTCGGTTATCATTGAGAGGATTCCCATTCACAGCAACGTGTCGCTCTTAAATACTCTTATCACGTAGGAAGTAGGGCCCAATGACGTCGTCGGCCCATAAACCGCACTAAACGGTAATTTTTTCGGGATGCTTTTGTTGTTGCCTGACCATTTTTTGCTTATTGATGCAGCTATTTACCCCGAAATGAGTCTCATCAAGACCAAGACGACGTCACAAAGATGCCCAACGCTTGAGAATGACATGTGAGAGACTGATTTGGGTCTTCCATAATTGATGCGCTAGCGGCAGCAATATTCTCGATACCACGGACACTTCTATGTATCGCTGGCTCGATAACATTTTATACTATGCCTTTGGATTCACGTTTTTCCACTAGACGCTCAATTCTTGCTCTGATAGGATGATTATGACGGCCATGAATTGGGCGTGCGCTCTTAAAGTTGAGGCCACTGACTGAATTTCGGTAGTAAATTTAAATAATTTCGAGATATAGATTTGAAATTTTGCACAAGACCTTGTCTCGCCAAGAAGCTGCTAATTTTTCGGAACCGTTGCTATCGGACAACAGTAGAATATAGCAGTGATAGAAACTGAACGATTGGAATAAAGTGCTTGTATGGAAAAAATGTTCAGTTGATGATCAGAGATGACTTCAAGAAATTTGGCGTGGATTATTCTTTAAGCAAATAGAGCAATATCCGAAGAAATTATTTAGATCAAGCCACTATAGAATATAGCCGCCATACAAAGCTGAAAAAAGGGCTACCCTTTCTACTGGTAGAAAATGATATGTGGGTATAATACAATATCTTCATTCCTCGATTCCCAAATAAAGAACATTTTCGCTTTCTACAGTCTTTCTAAAACCTTTCAAATCCACAAAAATCTGCAACCGCACCACTCGAAGTTGTAAACTGACATTTGACAGCTGCATGGTTGCTTTCACCGTTAGATATTGCCAAAATGTGCCTGATCTATCAAACTACCATTGTATATAGCAGTATATTTAAGTATTTGTATACAATTACATACTAGTATATATGTATAGCGCCAAAGTAAGTGCCAAGTTGGCTTGCAATTCAACGCCTCAATTACACTAGTGTGAGCACCTGCAGCAGCAGCAGACGCAGGGGAGCGGCAGCAGCAGCAACAGTGGCTGCCAATCGCCTTTCGCGCCAAACCCACTGCGGTTACATACCGAAAAGCACACGTATGCGCTTACAAAGAAATGCCATTCCAGCAATTCCTGTGCGCTTTACGAGATGCAGCGATTCCAAATGCCAGTCGTCAGCCAAGCCAAGCCAACTCGTCCAAATAGAGACACAATACTTTGGCGATTTGGATTTTCATTTCAATTTCCTAGGAACTCCGCGCATACAAGCCGATTTGTGCCGGCAAGCCAGTAGCCAAGTCAATTCAAGCAAAGCCAAGTGTAGCTGGCGAGCCGCTGTGGCAGTGTGTCTTTTGGTGGACAAAAATAATAACAACAACAGGCGTACAACAATAATAGGTAGCATTAAGATATGAAGTCGCGTTGCCGTACAGCAGTCGGCTTCAGCGACCATTTTGCGCGATAACAGCATTTCACATTTAATAGAGTTGTTTCCGATGAAGACATTTCATTAGTGTCGCAGCCATCAGTTGTTGGCCCCCAGCTGGTTGCTGTGTGCTCTGTGCTGAATGTCGACGTTGTTGTGCAGCGCGAATATTTTCACAAGTAACACACATACATACATGCACATATGTGTTTGTATATACATATATATTTTTGTTTTTGTTGTGTGGAGCTTTGCAGCCGCTGCTCGCGCTGTTACGTCATTTAGTCGCCTTCGGTATGCTGATGAGTTCCGATGACTCGCTGACAAGCGGACACTTTCCGCGCAATTTATTCATGCCACAAATAATGCTTGAGACCGCTTGCTGCGTCGCTTACTGCAGGTATGCTCATTTAAATACAATTTATTGATTTAATTTGGACGGGTGTGTCTCGCTTAGTTGGATGGACAGATGAACTGTTCTGACTGACAAGTTGATTACGAGGTGTTCTTTGCATTTGCTGGCAAAATGTTGGGCGCGAATTTTTTTTGTTTACTTTTTAGCTTATATACAGACATGAGTGTGTTGCAAAAATAAATTCACATACATGCATTTGTATGTATATGAAATGGTTTTTTTTTGTTGATCAATTAAGATTAATATATTAACATTAAAAATTTGTTTATCAAAATTTGTTTATGCAAGATGTTCCAAAATTAGAGCAACATTTAAACTTGCCGTCATTTCAAAATCTCTTCACAGTTGACGAAATCAAAACCCTATTCTGACCATATTTTGTTATGCATTGTACGAACCTCTGGCGAACTCATGCTTTATCGTACGAATTCCGCTCCCAAATTTATGGAGAGCATTTTAACTGTCGTTGAGACATGGGTTTATGAGCTTGACATGCAACAATCATAGGAATGGAGGGGAAAAAACATGCCGAAACCAAAAAAACCACGGCACAGCCGATCAAAAATCAAATAGATCCTCATGGTTTTTTCGATATTCGTGGTTTGATGGATCAAGAATTTGCTCTGGAGAGACAGATGGTCAATAAATATATATATTTGGCAGTATTGTGTTTTCATTCGATCGAAGAGATAAAACAAAATTGCCTGAAGGAGCTGCAGGCCATCCCTAAAAGTACTTGGAAAAAGTGTTTCGATGACTGATAAGATCGTGGGCATAAGTGTATTGCACCTGGAGGGGATTACCTTGAAGTCGACAAATATTATTGAATAAATAAATATTTTCCGTTTTATTTACATTTTTTTACCGGGTACTTTTTGAAGTTATACTTCTTATACGAGTTCGAAAAAGGTTGCGATAGATTCAGGTTGCGCAACCTTGCTCAATATGAATCTAAGCAACCTTGCTCAATATGAATCTAAGCAACCTTGCTTAATATGAATCTACACGCAACCTTGTCTGCGAAGATGCTCAAAATACCATGCTTAATTCACAATACAAACTTAGAGTACGTTTGACGAACCGCAAAAGTTATATCCTTAGAGTTGTTGTTGCTTTTGTAGAACAATGTTTCAATTTTTGGTTGGTGACATATTCAATTGAAAGTAAATTCTGTTAGGATTCGAACCTACGTACCTACGTGCTCGTCGTAACTTTTGAAGCGCTTACCACCTAGACCACCATTGACACTTGTATTGCGTTGTCCTAATTATGGTTTGGTTATGCATGAAAGAAATATACAATGGATCGCTGATTGTTACCTCTTTCCTTGCTGCTGCTGCGCATATGTATGTTTGTATGCTTGTTCATTATTGAAGTTATACTCCTTTTTCTTTCCTTTGTCTTTCATTTCTGCGAATTCTCAACTATTTTATGTGCCCTTTTATTGAAATACCCTGCGTTGGCCGTTGAAAAATTAAGGCTATACTTTACAGGATTATTTCTGTAGTTAATCTTCATTTACATTTTTTGGAAATCGACCCGCGTTGACGAGGTATATCGTTTTATCTGACAGCGTGAGGTTTAAGAAGTTCATTTCTAATTTTGTCTTGTGGCATATTAGAAATGATGTTTCTTCGAAAATCGTTCGCTTACAATGGATAAAACGACTTCTGAGGGGTGATTTTAATGAATAAATTCCTTTTCGTTGAAATGCTCTGCGTTGGCCGCTAAAAAGTTAAGACTATACTTCTCAGGATCATTCATTCCTTTCATTTCTTAAAAAAAATTAATGACCTTTAAAAATATGCATGTTTGCATTATTTCGTTGTCATTTGCATATTCGTAACAATAGAATTTCTATGGCATAAGTAAAGTAATGCCGCCGATTGTCACCCCTTGCCGCTGTAGCAGCTTCGCCTACAAACATGCGTAAATATATATGTATGTATGTATACGTATGATCGTGAATACATATCGACGCAGATTTTTGCGAGAAGCACCAGAAAGTTGTGCAATTTATGATTTTTGGCTTTTGCCATCGTCGCGAAAAGACGACTTGTTGGCAAAGGTATGCTCGGGGAGATAATAAATTATAATAAATTTATAAAGTGTGAATTTAAGTTTTCTAGTTTTCTTTCATACAAAATGTTATGCATTTCTTGGAATATCACTAAGAAGTATAACTTCATCCGCGCGTGGGGACTCCACGCACCTTTTTTTTGTCACAATTGCAATATTTCATTAATCGCTTCAGTTTCGGATGTAAGTTTTCGTTTTCTTTCGAAATCTGTGCTAACTTGGTCAAAATGCCATGCTTAATTGACAATACAAACTTAGAGTACGTTTAACAAACCGCAAAACTTATATCCTTAGAGTTGTGCCTTTCGAGATATTGATATGAAGATCGTATCCTTTTAGCAGGACTTGTATATTCACACCAACTTAGTTGCCGAAGAAAACTGTAAGCGGTTGTCAAAAAAGTCTTGCGGTATTTTTATTGAATTTTTTTATTGAAATTGAAATGAATTTTTGATGACTCATGCCCAGCTCTTGACCGATGCTACGGCTGCTACTATGTCGGTCTCTTTCGACCAATTCAGCGATTTTATCGCAATTTTCGACGACAGGCCTTCCGAAGCGTGGCGCATCTTCGACCACCTCTACACCAGAACGAAAACGTTGAAACCATCGTTGTGCGGTGGAAATGGAAACTGTATCGGGTCCAGAAACTGCACAAATTCTATTGGCGGCTTGAGATGCATTTTTGCCTTTATCGTAGTAGTACTGTAAAATATGCCGTATTTTCTCTTTATTTTGCTCCATGTTTGCGACGCTATAACTCACGAACGACTTAAAAGAAACGACAATCAATCAAACACGTGTTAGCGCGTGAAATGAGCTTTCCAAAAAGGTATAACATGACCCTATGAGACTAATAAAACTAGAACTACGCGCTTTCAGCGCCAACTAGCGAAAATACCGCAAGACTTTTTTGACAAACTATATATTTATATTTATATTTATATTTATATTTATATTTATATTTATATTTATATTTATATTTATATTTATATTTATATTTATATTTATATTTATATTTATATTTATATTTATATTTATATTTATATTTTATATTTATATTTATAATTATATTATATATGTTATATTTATAGTTATATTAATATTATATAATGAACCCACTAAAATGTCTCTATATTTATATTTTACTATTTCTCACTTATTTCCTCTCACTATGCACTTTTGAACTATGGATAACCATAAGTTTACCGAAATTCCAAACTCGTTTCGTGTGTCAAAAATTTTTTTAGACTTCGCATTTATGCGCTTGCGGTTCATAATATGAACCTATACATATGTATACAGAGCTTACATCCAGCCTATAACTTTATACATTTTGCATGTGTATGTGTGTGCTAGACATGAGTGCCAATCGTTAAAAGGTTTTATAGCGACTGGGCTAAGTCGGGTCAGGTCAGATGCATAAAAAAGCCAAAAACTGAAAATCACTAAACGTGTAAAGCTAATTCCATTGCGCTTCGACAGCAATAAAGTAAAAAATAAAATTCATATTTTAAGCCTTACTTAAATATTTTCAAAAAATAATATCATATGCAAATTTAATGCCAGCACATTTACTAATTCGAAATACTTAAGCTACGAACTTAGTTTAATATAAAAGTATTATACTTTTATTTGATTTGTTAAGAAAATGCTTCAAATTATTTTAGTTTTAGTAATTTTATTACCGTAAACAGCTGCAATTGACCAGCAAAAACGGTAGCAAGGAATACACTTATTAAAATTGGTTATACTACTAGTTTTACTGGTTTGAAAGTTTTCTACGAGTGAGTCCTAATCAGGCCTGACAAATTTCATACTGACTCCCGAATATTTAATTTTCTATCACTACATTCCTTTTAAGCGACCAAAATACAGCGATCTGGAATTCGTAAATTAGAGTTTTTAGAGAGCTCGCAATAAAATACTCGGCGCAAAAATTACTAGCTGGCAATTACTTCTAAAGAGGGACCCCTTACTATTTTAGGTAAATTCAAAAAGGACTAAACGATTCGAGGTCAGGATCAAAAATGTCATATTTCAAAATTTACATTGATTTTGTTTAGATTAGATTAGTTTGAAAGAATCGAGAACCGCGCATATACCAGTTTTGGTGCTTAACTGTGCCAGATGAAGCGCCGGATGCCAACTTTTGACACAAATTTCAATAGGTTCTACCGCCTTACTATCATTCAGGTTATTTCTCTAGAATTACCGCTATTCAACAACAACATACAGGTTTTTAAAAATCAGAGAATTATTTAATTTCATTGAAGGCAAAGGCAAACAGATTGTTCAATTATTCTCACGGCGGAAAAAATATAGAAAATCTCAAAATTTTTTATGAATCGACTCAACACATTTTGGTTATGGTTTTCGGTTTGAAGCTTGACAATGCTCGTCTTGTACCAAATAACCTGAATCTTTTGCAGAACCGAGGACTCTACATTCATCAAATGCTTCATTACCGGTAGCGAGACGTGAATTTATGAATATGACGTCGAAACCGTTCAACAATCTAACAAAGCTAATGATGCTCCAAGATTTAGCCTAAACCAAAAGAAACATATCAAAATCTAGGTGCTGCTCTTAGGTTTCTTTGACCACCGTAGTTCGGTTCACCATGAATTCATGCCACAGCATTTAACGGCCAATAAAGAATATTACTTGGACGTTTTGAGCCGTGTGCGTGAAGCGACTCGTCTAAAACAACTCTTTTTGTTGTCAGAAAATTCATGGAGTTTTCTGAACTATGATGCGCTGTCCCATTCTGTCCTAATATTCTGACAATACAAACTAACTTTTTGGCCAAATATTGGGTAGTCGAAAAAGTCGTTTTCATATTTTGTCATAGATGTCGTTACAGTCATATCTATAGTGCTACCAATCACATTGTGTGATACCATATAGTGTTGAAAAGGTGAGATTTTAAGCTTTATTTAACCAAACAAAATTTTGAATTCAGAGAAGTTGAACAAAGGTTACAATGAGTGAAAATATTGAAGCTATTTTTTGAAATTTTTTTATAAAAAAGAGGAGAATGCCACGCAAGCCACCAATGAAATTTGTGAAGTTTACGGACACGATGCTGTATCAGTTTGTGGGAAATTTCGATGTGAAAGATGCACCTCGCTCTGGTTGACCTATCGTAGAAAAAGTCGATGAAATTATGAAAAATATTGACCAGGACCGTCACATAAGCAGCCATGATATCGCTAAGGGACTTTATACTCGTATTCATCATCAAATGGTTTTGAACCATTTAAAAAAAGCTGGGTGAAATAAGAAGCTCGATGTTTGGCTACCACATGGATTGTCTGTTCAAAATTTAATGGACCGAATTAACATCTGCGATTCTTTTTGAAATGAAATGAAAACGAACCATTTCTGAAGCGGGTGGTAACAGGAGACGAAAAGTGGATTAAATACGACAACAATATGCGAAAAAGATCATGGTCCAAGCGTGGTGAACGTCAAAAAATTGTCTCAAAGCCAGGATTGACACCTCAAAAGGTTATGTTGAGTGTTTGGTGGGATTGGAAAGGAATCATGGACTATGAGCTGCTCTAGATTGTTCGAACGATTGATTCTACATTTTACATACATTTTTGATTATACATTTTAAAGTTGTCAACAACTGATGAGATTGAAGCAAGCAATCGAAAAAAATAGTCAGAACTGATCAACAGAAAGGCTTCGCCTTCCATCAGGACAACGCAAGACCACACACATCTTTGATAACTCGGCAAAAACTGGGATAGTTTGGCTGGGAAGATTTTGATGCGTCCACCATATAGCCCTGATCCTGCACCATTGGACTACCATTTGTTTTGGTCAATGCAGAACTCTCTTAATGAAGTAAAGTTGGCTTCAAGAGACGCCTGTGAAAATTACTTGTCGTAGTTTTTCGCCGAGACACCAGTTTTACATTCATGGAATAATGTCTCTAGCGGAAAAAATGGCTAAAAGTGGTTGGCCAAAATGGTACATAATAGGTTGTCAAAAAAGTCTTGCGGTATTTTCGCTAGTTGGCGCTGAAAGCGCGTAGTTCTAGTTTTATTTGTCGCATCGGGTCATGTTATACCTTTTTGGAAAGCTCATTTCACGCGCTAACACATGTTTGATTGATTGTCGTTTCTTTTAAGTCGTTCGTGAGTTATAGCGTCGCAAACATGGAGCAAAATAAAGAGAAAATACGGCATATTTTACAGTACTACTACGATAAAGGCAAAAATGCATCTCAAGCCGCCAATAAAATTTGTGCAGTTTATGGACTCGATACAGTTTCCATTTGCACCGCACAACGATGGGGTCAACGTTTTCGTTCTGGTGTAGAGGTGGTCGAAGATGCGCCACGCCACGTCGAAAATTGCCATAAAATCGCTGAATTGGTCGAAAGAGACCGGCATAGTAGCAGGCGTAGCATCGGTCAAGAGCTGGGCATGAGTCATCACAAATTCCTTTCAATTTCAATAAAAAAATAAAAAAATTCAATAAAAATACCGCAAGACTTTTTTGACAAGCCATTATTTGGTTCATTAAAGTTCATTATAAATATAAAAAAGAATAAGTTGAAGTTTGATTAGAAATACGAAAAGACTTTTTCGACCATAACTGAAATTCAACATGGTTAGCTTTAGGTGTAAAAATTTCATTAAAATTGGCGCATTTTGGTTCCTTCAAATCTACAAACTTGCATTTATATAAGCGCACAAACAGTTAAAGAAAACACACTCGTACACATACATACATATATCAAATGTATGTAGTTATATATTGATTTTGCCAGATGCACGCCACAAATTGTGGGAACAGCGTTGCATTGCTGCGCCCTAATTGTGAAAAATGTGAGTTTGCGCAGAAATAGCGCGCAACAACAATAACAAGCCGTGAATACACACTTTTCAAGAAACCTAACAACAAATGGGCTGCCTACAAACTGAAAAAAAAGTTAAAATAAAAAGGAAACCAAAAACTATTAAATGCCACACTTTTACCGGCTACAAACAAGTCCGCAATTTGCTGCAATTTAAAAATAAAATAGACACACACACATTTAATCATATATTTATATAGCTGTGTATATACCTATATTTGTGTGTATATGTAAATCGGAAGTTGTGGCAACAGATGTGCAATATGTTGCACGCAGCTTGAATTTTGCACGCGTCTATGCCAACAAAACGCTGCGCGAACGCAATAAACTCCGATCTAAAATAGGCTAGGCGGCCCTGCAGTTGCCCTTATGTAACGCAGAGTGATATTTTGTATGTAGCACACAACGGTGCAGTGTTGCTAGCTTAGACACATGTAATTGCCTGTTTTGTGCTGGATTTCAAAGACGTAAATTGTGGCGTTGCCGCGCTGGATGCAGCAGCTATGCGGTTTATGGCACTGTTGGTAGACAGGGGCTCTCAAATATGAAATTTACGTAATAATTCGGTAAAGAAATCATATATTAATTTGAAATGCATATAGTAATTAAGGAACCATACAGGTCACATATTCACCAAAAACCAGGAACGCAATGGACGTCCAGAAGAAGCTTTTGTTGATGAAACTACTGTGATTCGTGATTGAAGACATCTTGAGGGCACATTATGGACATATCGTACATGGATATCGTGACAGAACTTCTCGGCGTAATGGTGCCTCGGAGCTTATAATCATTCACCACCAAATTAATGAAAGCGTTGGCAAAATCGCCTGAATTTGAATTCGAACGCTTGCCACATGCATGCTACTCCTCGGATCTGAACCTATGAGACTGGTTTTTGTACTGAAATCTAAAGAGAATGATTTTAACGATGAAAAATCTTATACAAGAGGTAGCTTCATCAAATCGAAAAAGTAATCTTTTCATATTCATGAATGCATAGTGGCTTAACAAATCATAAAGAGCATCCATCACTTCTCCCATGATTTCCGGCTTTAAGGATTTACAAGAACAAACTTTTGTTGTTAAGAGAAAGAGTGGTTCCACAGAACAATTTACATTAATCATACGAAAAACACAAGAGGTCCCTGCTCATCAATTAGATGATGGGAAGTTTGGGGACGCGTTTGGCCAGGTTTGGTCTAAACGGTCTCCAGGTTTTGATGGTTTGAACGTAGAGAAAGCTTGTGGAAGTTCGTTCCGGAATACCTGGAGGCCATTTACAACAAGTTTGTTTGGGAGGGATACTTTCCACGCAAGTGGAAATGTGCTACGGTTGTTCCTCTTCTGAAGTACCCTGATAAGATCAGGAGCGATGGCTGTCCGGAAATCACTCTATGGCGGATTTATTTTTCGGACAGAAAAGCCTCTCTAGTCGGAATGAATGGGAGTGTGGAAATTGAAGTAGTTTGTGGCTGCACGCAGGGTTCCATCTGTGGTCCATATATTTGGGACCTTATTATGGACTCTCTGCTGGGACACCTCGAGCCACTCTGTAAGTGTTGTGCGTATGTGGATGATCTTCTTCTTCTGGTCGAATGTCGCTCGCGCTCTGAATTTTAAATATTTGAGGCTTATGTGTGGGGGTGGGCTTATCGATGGAAAAAGCGGTGGCAATGCTGCTTATGAGCAGATTGTCGTGTTGTTCGCATCATATATCGTGGCCTGTTTGTGCCCACTAATGGAACCGCTGTATGGTGGGAAGCAGCCACGACAGCCTTAAAGTGCCAAAAACTTCTCTCAGTACGGTCGCACCGTCTTTAGAGATGCTATGCAGGTTTTGTTAGGTGTACTCACTCTTGACCTGATTGTCCTACAGCGTGCTTTTGTGTTCAAGTTAAGAGGTGTGACCTCCACTCGATGACGAACAGTTAGGATCGCTTACGCGTGAATTGTTCAGGCGGCAATTGCGTTTAATTGCGAATAAGGGTTAGGTTCTTGTGTGAATGGTGTGTGCGTATGGGGTCCAATCCCTCATCCCTAATCCAGAGCAGTATGGAAGCTCAACAGGTAGTAGTTTCGACTGCGAGGTCTGATCGGAGATTTCATTCTAGTACCACGAGGAGCACGAGCCTTTGGAGTTTGCTCCAATCTGCTCATGCGGACTGGCCCCTCGAGGACTTTCGTGCATAGAGGTATGGTAAACTGAATTATCGGAATCAAATCCTTGTATGAAAAATTTGTTTATTTGACGAGATATTTTCAGGATGTATTATTTGCCAAGACCAGACTACAATCTGTTGGTCAAATCTGAGCCCATTAGCGTGTAGCTGTCATACAAACTGACCGATTATAATTACCTTAAAGAGCTTTTTATCTGCTTTATGCTGCAAGAAATATAGTTGTAAGGGGTATATCGGTATATTGGTATGTCGGTCAACAATAGACAACAACAACACCAACAGTTTCAATTTATAATTCCGAAGCTGAAAGAATTCTTTCTGACAAAGCCCAGTCTATAATTTGTACCCGACCGCGTCCTAACAAAAAATAAAGAAGGTCCTTAAACTGCAGATTTTTCATCAGTTCTGTTAAAATTTATAATTTATTCAGACAAACAGGTCCCTAATCCACAAAATTATATCTCACATAATGTCTTTGAAATTATTCGATTTTACTGGCCGCAGGAGCTATGGAGCTCCACTAAATAGCTTGTGTTCCACTGCAAATTCAAAACGCTCCTATACTAGTACCCCACACTGCCCTTCTCTCACCAAGCATTCTCACTCCTCCACCGGCGATATCGATATGTGTATGTAAGCTGGAAATCAAAGAGCTCATACAACAATGCAATGCAACATTTGCGCGAAATGAAAATTACTGATTAGAAAATTCATATAATTTCGCAAACGATTTACGTACTTTAATGGATTCTTAGAGGCGGATTGTGTACCGCGCGAAGCCGTCTAGCCATTCAATATGCTGTACCAAGGTAAGCGCAGGCAATGGGAAATAATTCTATGAATACACACACACATACACACACATGCTGGGAAATAGTGCGAAAGCGAGGGTGAGAAAAGGCAGACAGTGACTGTTGATGGACAGCCGTTGAATGGTAGAGGAATAAGAATAACACCAATAACAAAAACAACAACAACAAATTGCATGCAGTGTGGGTAAATGCAGGTGTAATGCCAGCTAAGGAAGTGAGCTGGTGCTGCCAGCGGAAATTAAAGGTGAGGAAGTGTACTTGTAACACTGAAGCATAACAAAAGAACAAAATAAAAAGAAGAAGTGGAAGAACACAGTGTAAAAGTTGTTATTGAAATTGTTTATAGTTTTTGTTGTTATTAATAGTGGGTGTCTTATTAAATCAAAAGCATCAACATACACACACACATATATATATATAAATATGTGCTGATGTTGTAAGTGAAATATTCGACCAAGTGGAATGCAATCGGACAGCTGGGCGGCTGACTCGTTGCATAAATGCGCACTATTATGGTGAGCACAAGTAATTATTATACGCAACGCTTGGAGTGGGAGCTTAGTTGTCGGATTTCATTGAGTGCGGGTGGGATGTTCTAAATTCTTCGATTATTTTCTTTACAGTGAACATCTTCAGATTCCGATGGAAGACATAGAAAGGAGCGCCCACTATTAAGGCCAGAACTTTATTTCGAAATAATATTAATTCGCTACACTGCCCCAGATTTCAATGCCATACGTCCAGATGGGCCAACGTGTTACCTTATAAATGAGCAACTTATTTTTTAGACTGAGGCGGGAACTTGGTCTAAGAAGCCAGTATAGCTGCGTCAACTTTAATCTTAGCTGAGTTTTTTTTTTTTTTTTTTACATGATCTTTTCAAAGGCGTCTCTAACCAATTGTAATCCCCAAATATTTTTCGCATATGTTCGTTGGTAACAACTGGCCATATAAAGCCGCAATCTTTGTATTTGAGGGTATATACTACTTGTGCGGACTTTTCGGTGTTGATATCAATGTTCCATTTGTTGAGCTACTGTTATAGAGCATTCAATTGCAACTGCAGTTTTCCAGATGCAGTGTTAAGGTTGCCACTTGATGCTAGCAGCCCTATCATCCGCATAGGTTATCGTCATTGTGGAGTCAGCGTTGATTACAGGAAGATCTGCTGTATAAAGAATGCAGAGCACAGTGGCGAATACACTGCCTTGGGGCACACCAGCACGAACAAGTCTCAAATCCGACTCAGCATCACGGCATCTAATATAGAACGTACAATTGTGCAAGTAAGACTTTAGCAGAAAATAATTTGAATAACAGGCCTAGATGCGAGACTTTGTCGAATGCTTGGCGGACATCAAGGAACACAGCGGAGCAATATTTATTATTTTCCATAGCATCAGTTATAAAGTATTCCACCCTAGAACATTGTTTAATTGTGTCATGAAATTCTCTGAAGCCAAACTGATGATTTGGAATAAGATTTTTGTCTTCCAACATCGCCAAAGGCTGGGTAAAGATATTCCTTCAAATACTTTCGAGATATGTAATTACCAGTAGACTATTTGGTCGATAAGAATTAACCAGATGTGCAGGTTTTGCGGGTTTAAAAATTAAAATAACCTCAGCACATTTGCGACGAGAAATGACAAAGTTTGCGAATTTCGATAAAAAGCTTGACAATCATGCTAATTACGTTTTAAGGTAGCGCTTTCGGTATTAATGCATTAATTCTTTCAGTAACTGGTGACTTTTTGTTTGCCAATCATCTCCTCCTCCACTTCTACAGCATCTATTTCAGCAAACGGAAATTCCATTTGACAAGCAACATCCAAAAATTGCTAACTGTTGTGTTGCTAGATCAATCACTAAACTCGATAGGAGCAAACGTGTTTTGAAGGTGTGCAGCAAACACCGCGGTTTTATCTGCATTGGTGCTGGACTAATCTTTACTGTTTCAAATTGGCGCCTTATGCCTTTGTCCAGTCACATTCCAATGATTGTTTACTAGATCTTCTGATTTGGCAGCAACCAGAAACGCCTATAGGGACTTTCCCAGAGTACATGTTTCAGCTTCTTTGTGGCACGATTGAGAAGTATTTTGTCATTAGCATTTCTACTGACTTACCATGTATGCTGAAGACGTATCTTCTCTTTGAGTTTAGTCATTACCTCATTGAACCAGAGATGTCTGTTCCACTTGTAGATGCTCTGTGTGTTTCTTACTTCTGGCGTACTTATATGGGGAGCATTATGTATGCTTATGGTCAAGACTTACGCCGCATAAAATAAAAATAAATTTTTTTTTGAAAAAAATCAATTTTATTCGTCATTATAATTGATATTGGAAGTGGTACACTGATTGAGGCGTTCTTTAAATTATTAGATAAATTTTTTTTTCTAAAATTGTTCATTTGCTTTAAAAAATAGACATCAGTCTTGCCATTACAATGTCATTATCGCTAACTTTCTTCACTACTTTCTTAGTGGTATGAGAATTGAGAAAAACGGCTTGACCAGAATACGGTGAATGCTGAATTGATTCGAAGTTTCTTTGCCATTACTTTTATTGCTAAATGTATGTCACGCTAGCTTTTCGCTTATATAAATTAAAAAAAACTAAATACATAATTCGAGGGCGATGGAACTTCAGTAATTTGTTTTGAAAATTATTTCCATTTAATGTAATTCTAAGGGTGTTATGGAGTTATGTTACTAAAACAAGACTGCTGCGCCAATACACACATTTTTAATTACATATATACAAGGTGCGTTTCAAAGTAAACAAGATTTTTGAATCTAGCGCCTCTGCTATCTTCATCGATTGTCCTGTGCGAATTTCATGACATTTCATCTATTGGAAGTGAAGTTATTGCGTTTTAAGTGTCAGTATGTTTGTGTTATCGGTGCGAAAATGAGCTTCGAATAAAGAGACAACATTAAATTTTGTTTTAAAATTAGTAAAACTTTTACCGAAACGTTTCAATTGATGAAACCAGTTTATGGCGATGATTGCCTATCCCGTAGCGGAGGGCATGATTGGTTTTAACGTTTTCAAAGTGGTCGTGAGGACATAAATGACGATCAACATGTGGGCCAATCAAAATCCGTCATCAGCGGAAATACCAACGAAACTGTGCGTGAATTCATCAAAAATCAGCCGAAATCATCATTGAAATTCATGGAAAAGGAATTGAACATCTCCAATACATCGATTTATCGCAATTTGATCGAACATTTGGGCTTACGAAAGGTATGTGCACGGTTTGTTCCGCACAAATTGACTGACGACCAAAAATTGCTCAGAATCCAACATTCGAAGGACATAATTAAAGAGGTCAAAAAGGACAAAAATTTCCTTTGCAATACTGTGGCTGGTGACTAAACGTGGTGTTTTCAATATGATCCAGAAACGAAACGCCAGAGTGCTGAATGGAAGGCACCAGACGAGCCGGAACACAAAAAATCGCGCATGGAGAAGTCAAAAGTGAAGGCAATGCTGATTTGTTTTTATGACTCCAAGAGTATTGCCCACAAAGAATTTGTTCCAGCCGACCAAAAGGTTAATGCGGTATTCTACCTTGGAGTTTGGAAGCGTTTGGTGCACCGTATTCGCGAAGATGAAAGTTGGCGTTTGTTGCACGATAATCCGCCGTCTGATCGATCGACGCTTGTGACCGATTATTTGACCAAAAATCACATTTTAGCCATTAACCACTCCCCGTATTCACCAGATATGGCACCGTGCGACTTCTACTTTTTGGGAAAAATGCATTTGCCTATGAAAAGAGAGCGTTATGCAGACGTAGAGGCCATTCAAAAGGCTTGCACCGGCATACTGGTGGCCATACCGGCCAACAAGCTAAAACACTCATTGGACATGGACCGTGCAAAAAGCTATATCGAAGCAGAAGAAGACTATTGTGAATAAAATAAATTGATTTTGCCGAAAAAAACAATTGTTCTGTTTTTTTTTTTAAGTCCTGTTTACTTTGGAAAACACGGTGTATATATTATGATTTTAGTTAACTTACCTTTGAAAAGCCTATATTTGGTGTTGGTGCATGATGTATTGAAATGTCATGCCGTTTAAAAACTGAAATGAAAATTGAAAACAAAACAAAAATTAACAAAGAAAACCAATAAGAAAATTAAAAAAACATACTACTATAATCAAAAAATAATAAGACTTTGTTCATAATTCTGTAAATCTTAATTTATTTTTCAAAATCTATGTCCTCTTCTTAAAGTAATCCCCCTTGGCCCCAATATACTTGTGCTAAGGTTTTTTTTTGTTGGTTTGCCTTTGTGTTTTGTGTGCTATGACCTGCTTAATGCTTTGGTACTGCTTTTGAGGTTGATAGTTAAATTTTTTTTTGATCAACCTTAATAGGTGACGATTTTTTTATAATTTGTCATAATTAGTATCACTTTTATATAGTATGGTTGCTTCGATTTGTCAGAAGAGTGGATCTAGTTCTTATTTTCTCAAATTTATTTCGCGACATCGACTCTGCTATTACAGTTAATTTTAGCGCTTGGCACTAAGTCATTCTAAGTCTCGGCTGCTGGTCTACGCCTAAACACAACAACACTCCAAGAAATCGACGAATATCTTCATTTGAGCAATCGAGTTCACTTCTAGACTCTTTGTGGGTTAATATATTGGTCTACTTCACAATAAGTTTGATTACTGCATTATCAAAAAAGGTGTTAAAATATTGGTTTAGCTTATTTACTATGTCCAATGTCTTCTTCAGACTCTTTCCAAATGACATATCTTTATCCCACATCGCATTACGCCAGAGAATGTCTTTAGAAGCAGGGAGACAGTAGATGTAACGGCTGCATATACACTGAGTTCCAGGCCACATTGGTATACCGAAAAACGAAATTGCTGTTTGCCAAATGTTCTATTCGTCTGCCTACTGAACAGGTGCAGTAAATACGAAAGTCACTGAAACTAAGCATAATGCAATTTTCGAAAGGAATGACTGATGGTTCAGTGCGAGTTGGAATGCCTAAAGGACAGGAAGGATCTTCAAGATCATGTGCAAGAGCCCCTAAGAAAAACTCGCATATTTTTTACTCACGCGGTATCGAAAGGCTGGTAGGAGGGTTGTTGACCTAATGACAGATCACAACCTTCGACGATACATTCAGAAAGTGTAGAGAAGTAGATATGAGAGAGACGCTGGAATATCTGCTATGCCTCCGTCCAACATTATCTAGGACACGTCTTAAATATATAGCAGTGCAAGAAACTAGATTTTGCAATATTATTTTATTTGGAACTGTTTTTTTAAGAGACTAGATGAAGCATAAAAATTAGATATCAATGATCATAATTTCTCTTCCTCAACTTTGTGTTAATCTTCTTACCACATATATCTTCTAAATGGAACGATTAAATCTTTTTTCTTTCACATGATTAAATATTTTTATAGTAAAATTTGTGTACCGTTGCCCACATTTTGACGCATTGTTATTAAGCTCTATTAGCAAACGTGAAGGTTTTTTATTCTAACTGCCTATAAAATTCGTTTTAGTGACGAAATAATAATAATGCTTTGTGGGGTAGGTATTCGCTTCCTTTAAGCTAACTCAAAGCCTGTGTGGTTTAAATTAACTCCTTGCATGAATATGGCGTATGACTTGAGTCGGTTTAAGCAAATGCTGATTGTTTTAGGGAATATGATATTCAAGCCTCAAACAAGCAGGCAGTCTACGGGAAAATTTTAAGATGTTGGCTGATGCGTTTTCTTCTTAGATTTGAAAAACTCGGTTCTTTTGACAATTATAAATATATAAAAAATTCGCTGCAGTCGTGCTTAAGTGTTTAGATAGATAGTTACCTATTTTAGGTTAATAAGTTCATAGATATTAAAAACGAAAAATTAATCATATATTATAGGGCTCGGACTGAAATATGTTGATTTCTGAGTATTATCTTTAACCAGCCATACTTGTAATAAAAAAATGTTTAAGAAAGAAGCAGAAAAGTCCATAGCTTGGTTGAGTAAAATACAGATTTTGATGCCATCAAGACCAGGTTTTATTCCAGTTTAAAGCCGACGTCCGCTGCGTGGTTCTGTACCAAGAACTTTGCACTTATTTCAAGAACCCGGAATCGATCGCCTTACTGCACGACTACCACGACTGCTATATAGGCAAAGCACTAAATACATTGTATTCAAGAAGCTTCTCTTTTCAAACGCAAACTTTAGAAAAAGCTTCTTAAATACAGTCTAACGTGAACTTGACTAAAACAATCATTAAAGTCGCAAAATCACGCGTGAACAAACAGCAAGTGGAAAGGGTTTTTTACTTCCTGAACAGAAGTGTGAAAATTTGATAAATACGTTTAAGCGAAGAGTGTTTAATACTTTACACATTTGTTAGCGTCAGCATATTGAATATCGCGAATTGATGATAAGCAGCTGCTGCACAAACACACAAACATACACAAACAGCCAAATGTTGGTTTATGTGCAGCAGAAAGCCAGCAGAAGCAGGCAAAGGGCACTCACTTTTGATGTTTAAATATTTTACGGTGAAGAACTAAGAGAATACTGGCCAACGTTTGGAAACGTTTGATGAAAATGGAACTAGTTGCAAAAATACTACTTCAAAAGTCGAAAGTTTGAAAATGAATTAGTCCAAAAGCAAGGCAGAATTGTAGCTATCAAAAATTTTGATGGAAGGTATTTATGGCTTCTCTTCTATAAATCTTTAATTTTTTGATTATAAAGTTACACATCGCCACTTAAACTTAATAATCACTTTTCATAAGCTTACCGGCGAAGGAAACGTTATAATAGAAACCGCTCATATTGAAACAAAATTTGAGTTTTGGTTATAAAATGGTTATATATTTGTTATATGTATATTAGGTATATCTGACAGCAGAAAGTGAAAATTTAGTGAATCGTAAGCAATAAAAATTCAATTTTGATTTTTTTATGATACGTTGTTTTGCATTTAACGTGACGTTATTTTGTTTCCTGTTGTAATATTTTTTTGGTTTATTTTGAAGTAGTTCGAGGCTAGTGATTTTCTAATTGAAGTTTGAAAATTGAAATCTATTATAATATCAAGTTGTCAAATAACAGTTGTTCAGTTGGAAAAGTCGTGGTCGTTTGAGTAATTGCGCTCACAATATAAGCGAGTGGCAAAAGAACATACTCGACTCGGATAAAATTTTATTTAGAAATTTTCTTAATTTTCTTAATTTCATAAACATGTTAGTTGTTGAAATGTATTAATTATTATATTTTTTTTTAATATTTTTATTTTTAATTTTTTTTTTATAATTATTTTTTTTTTTGCTGTTTACGATAATTTTTTCCCAAATTCTATATCTCCAAAATTGTTCTACCGATTTGAACAAAATTTGGTATAGCAGCAGTATGTGTTCTTAGTACAATAAAAAAATACTTTCATCATCACATCCATCTCTCGTCCCCGTTTTGAACTACATGGCTTCAGTGAAAATGTACTATTTTAAATGGTACCGGGATTCGACTTCATTTACCGAAATTATGAACTTTCTGAATCTATATACATTTTTTGATTATACAGTTATAACGGTCTATCTGATAGTTATCGAAGAACACGTAAAAATTTAATTTATATGTGTGTAGTACATGATAAGGATGTAGATGATTTGATTTTCAAGCCTATCTGCTCTTCCGTTTGTAAGGATGAGAACTACTTCTGCAGTTTCTCAGATATCGAGCTTAAATTTTACACGCGTCCTTTTTTCAACAAGAAGCCACTTATTTGTTGGAACCGTTGATATGGAATCACTTTAGCATAAAGCTGCCATACAAACTGAACGATCGGAATCAAGTGCTTGTATGGAAAACTTTTTTGTCAGACATGATTTCTTCACGAAGTTTTGCACAAATTATTGTTTAGAGAAATGAAGTAATCTCCGAAGAAATTGTTTAGATCAGACTACTATAGCATATAGCTGCCATACAAACTGACCGATTAAAATTGAGTCCTTACATAGACAACTTTTTATTTGACTAACGTATCTTCATGAAATTTGGTATAGACCATTAACCAGAGCATATCTATAATATCCGAAGAAAGTACTCAGATCGGACCACTACACCATATAGCTGCCATACAAACTGACCGTTCAAAATCAAGGTAAAGGTACTTTTATAACCTTTTATGCTATAAAAATGCAACTGTGAAGGGCTTTATAGTTTCGATGTAACCGAATTCAACTTGTTCTTTATTTTTGAGTAATTTTTCAGAGATAAAAAACCATTACAACTTTAACTTAAGCCTTAGTCTATGCTCAAACCTTTGTTATTAATTTACTTTAATTTTGTAATAAAAAAGTATTCTCACCTGCTTAAAAGATAATATATAAGTATAACTCTACCATAAGGAAGGTAGTTTGCAACTAGTTTCCCTTACATTTTTTACCGCAAAAATACATTTGCAAGTGATCAGCGCGCCTTAGTTGTGGTGCGCACCAGAAATATTCTGAAAGTAAATAAATATTTAAAGCAAAAACGTTAAACGAAAAATGATTGCTTCCGCTGTTTAGCTAAGCAGCTAACTAATCCTTTAAGACAACAATTTTTCAGTTTTTCACTGCCGCACTAATTGCCACATAATACAACAACATACGAGCACACGAATCACAAAACAAGCGCACAGCAATTGTTGGCAGCAAATAGTCGCAGCATGAACATACGTATTGGCAGCAAATACGAAATAAATAAATACAAATCAGAGCAACTTAGCGCGCTTTCGTGCCGTATTTGTCTAATTTCTTGCCAGCCATCTGTTTGTTGTAAGGCATACGCCTAGCTGGCAGTGCTACTCGCTGGCAAATAGAAATTTTCACAGCCACAGAAAGTTTTCCCAGCTGTGCAGCAATATTTGCGCTTCCTTGTGCTTCAGTTTACAGCGAATAAACAACAAAAACATTGTAGTGAAGTCTAAACTGAGCCCTCCACTTATCGGCAATGAGTTGCTTCAGTGCAATATACACACACTAACATGCACACGCTCGCATTTGCAACAGCGCTTTGGCAAATATTAGTAAATGTTACTGACATTGCTGCTTCACTGCACGCCCCGACACTTACCCTTTATCAATGGAGTTGGGGTACAACGCACCTTACTTGCAACAAGCATGTGTAGTGTGCTGATTTCTTTTAATTTTGTTGCTGTGCCAAATGTTTGTTATTGACTTCAATAAGAATTGTTTTTAGTTCCACAATATTCGCTATTTATTTACTTCATTTCGATTTCTTTGCTTTTCAGTTGCTTTTAGCTTGATATGACTATATATAAGTTGGTTTCATATTACCACAGTAGGCTGTTGAAACTTTTCGACAGAGAATTAAAGCAATATAAAGTTCTAATGGCAGTCGTGGTCAAGTTTTTGTAGTCGCCCGGTAGAATGGAGATCCGAACGGTCGCTAGTTAGATTTACAGAATAAACCTAAAACTACCAGAACCCTGTAGTTGTCATAAATTGAAAGGGAAGCTCGATAATTAAAGATAATCATGACGACCTTTAAGAAAACGCGAAAAAACGTCGACTTCTATAATACACTTCCAAAACACAAAATATTCCCGGCAGGAACTTGATTTTGATGAATCAGTTTGTATGGCAGCTACATGTTATAGTTAACCGATCAGAATAATTTCTTCGGAGCTGATATCGCTGCTTTAGTTAAAAGGACTCTCCAAATTTCTTAGAAATATCTCATTAATTACAAAAGTTTTACATACAAGTACTTGCTTCCGATTGTTTAATTTGTATGACAGCTATATGCTATAAGGATCCGATATCGGTGGTTCGGGCATAAGTGCAACTCTTGAAGAGAAAAAGACATATGCAAAGTTTCAGATCGATATCTGATACACTGAGAGGCTAGTTTAAGTATGTACAGACAGACTTGACTAAATTGACACTGCTCTTCACACTGGTTATTTACGTATAGTTAATAGGGTGTCTGATGTTTCTTTCTGGATGTTAAGCCCCTAATAACACCTAATGAACCTAAAAGGGTGTATGATACTTCTTTAGAGATATTAAGCCCTTAAAGACTGCCTATGTAGCTCGAACGGAACGTGAAACTTCCTTCTGGGTGTTAAGCCGCTAATGATTGCCTACCTGTATGAAGCTCGAATTGCACTTATGCATAATAGAAGCAGACTAACTATATAAAGCCATAGAAGGATACCTTCAATCGACTTAAATTGATTTAAAACCACGAATGTGGCTAAGCCATGCTAAAATTGGATATTTCTATTACCTATACAGAGTCAAAGAAATTATTCACTAAAAATATTCTGATGTAAAGAGTCTAAGTTCATGATAATAATAGAACTCAAGAAGCGGTGTTTGAGCACTAGCGGTATGTTGATATCTCTATGAAGTCATTATCGTTCACAATTATAATTAATAATAAGATATATAATAAAAAAAAACTGTGAAAATTAGGGTAAACTGAAACTGTTTCTGAACTCGAAATCGAGAATTACGTAAATTAATAAAACATTTAAAAAATGTTGCCTACATTTGGGCAAATGTTACAAAAAGTTACCTTCAAATTTACCATCTTCTTACACTTTCGTACCACCCTAATACGAATACATCAGTTTTTTCCTCTTCTATCTGCCAAAGTTTATTTTTCCTGGTCTTGAAATCGAGAATTACGAAAATTAATAAAACATTTCAAAAAATGTTGGCTACATTTAGGCGAAGTTTACAAAATGTTTACTTTCACCACTTTACTTTTTTACCACCTTCACACATTTTCGTACCACCCTAACACAAATACATAAGTATATATTTTCCTCTTCTATTTGCCAACATTTATTTTTGCTAACTTCTTAGCCAATTGCGGGTAATTACGAAAATTGTTTTCCAAATTAGCTTACCGCTTTTGCCCTGTACTTTGCGATAGTCGCTTGTGCGCTTACGGAAATACAACTCTACATGCATATACATATATCTTATGTATTCTTCAGCAAATTTTTTGCTGTTGTTGTTAAAAATACTTTGTTGTAACAATCGTGAATTTCCTGCCATTTACCAGATTTTGTTGTTGTGATAGCAGCTAGCAGCCCATAACTGTAAAGTGCATATGTGCAGTTACAGCTGAAAACATAATAAATTATCAAATGGTCATGAAAATATTTGCACAATTGTGTGATTACGAAAACAAGTGCAACAACACATAAAAATATTTATTTATATTATAGAATAAATGGCATTGCTGAGAAGAAGCTCTCTGGTGGTTATTTTTGGTAGATTTGTGCGAATAACTGTGCAACTGAGTGCATTTGGTCACTTCCAGCATAATTGGCTTAAATGAGGAGATTTCTTATCCTTTCTGTGGGCCAACTTTGGGTAATTGCTAAAAGGAATTATTTTTCTTTGTACAAAAATCAGAAACCCATACTAGGAAGTAAGAAAGCTAACTGTATTTTACAACTAATTTTTGTTTTATTGTGCTGCATTTTTTTTGTTGTTTTAATAATGTTTTTGTCGTAAGTTTTAGATAACTTCTTTTTAAGTGAAGTAAATTATTCCACGTAAATTTCAAAAGACTTAAGCAACGAACCTGATTGCTAATACTTAATTATAGTGATTGCTCACTATATCTATAAAAAATATATATATTTTATAAAAATAAACTGAAAACGATCTGACATTAAAGGAGCGTATATGTTCGTTTTTTCAGATAGTTGTGGAAAATTCGAGTTATTTTTATATTGAAAGGGAAAATCTTATTTTTAATCATTTATGATCAGTAATCATTTTAAGTAAGCAGTTTGGCAACTGAAATAAATTTATACACTCGTGGTCATGCAAACCTTACCAGTAACTTTCTTATAATTTTTTCGGACTTTTTCGTTCGTTCGACATTTTCTTCAATTTTGTTTTTTAATTAATTGTTTTTTATGAGAAAGCTCTGTGCAAAGTGGGTGCCGCGCCAGCTCATTTTGACCAAAAACAACAACGAGTTGATGAATTGATATGGGGTCTTTATATGGTGGAGGACTGTAGAAAAGACCACGCTTGCAAAAAAAAAAAAAACTCGAGAGCATGTGTGGTGCACTAAGGTCCACTTAACGCCATATTGCACATACTGCCCGTATACACCGTCGGAAGATGTATGGCTGCGAAAGTTGTCAACAGTCTCAGAAAGTTTGGGTTTCTAAAAGAGCACGTGTCTGAACATTCGGAAATCTTCACTCATTTTGATTTCATATCGGATCACTTTGAACATGGAGTCGCCAAACCGAACTCTGGCGGCTCTTTCTCTGCCCTTATACCGGCGACGGAGTTGTGGAAGTAGTAGAAGTTGGAGGAAAGGGGCAGTGAGCTTCTTCATGGATGGGTCAAAGTTTGGGGGGAAGGTTGATGAAGCGGTTTACTGTCAGTTGTACTCCCTATCAACTCCAGTTTAAGATTTCCTGACTATTGTAACGCCTGACAGGCTGAAATTGAAGAATAGAAGAAGATTTACTGCTCCGAAGTGCAGTGTCTTTAAGCGATGTGGCCATCTACGTAGATAACAGAGCGGCGATACTATCCTTGAACTCATTAAAAGTGCGTTAGGGGCTGCTCAAAGAGTGCCTAACCTCGCTATCAATAGCATCGAGTGTGTTTGTCATATGACTGGTATGGGTGCCAGACCACAGTGGAATGGCAGAAAACTGTATAGCTTATGAGCTAGTAATAAAAGGCACCCTAGAACCGCTATCAGTAGAATGGGCCCGTATCCTTTTGTGCTCTACTACTAGATATCTGGACTGTTTAGCAAAACCCTTTTGGTACGAAATCAATCGCAAGAGGTCTAGAGAGAGATCTCTTTGCCTTTAGTAAAACTAGCCTCTGCCTAGTTTTGGGGATTTTAACGGGTCATCACCCAATTGGCGTCTACGCCGTAGGGCTGGGAATCCTACTAGACGCCATCTGCAAAAGTTTTATGGAAGAAGATGAGTTGGAAACTACTCAACACTTCCTTCTTGACTATCCCACGTTCCGGAGTTCAAGATTTGAACATTTGGGAGCGCATACATTTAGACATCCCAACGAGCTGGCGGGAATGGAAATTAAACGTCTGTGCAAATTTGTTTTGCCTACTAAGCGTTTTGCTAATCCATAAGTTCGAACACAGAAGTACTTCTTTTTAATGGCCTTACATAGTAGTTCACGTGCGTTCTTTGATCAGCCATCTAACCTAGCCCTAAACTGATGACTCGAAGCAGTGTTTAGAAAAGATCAAGCATAACAAACTCAACATATATACACATATTTATATAAAAACAGTAAATTTTAGTCGCAAATTCATTTCTATCCAAATTCACAAATCTCTACTTTGGTAGCAAGTACTTTGCAATCAAACCCTCCCACGCATTATACAAGTCACGTGAAGTTGAAGCAACTGATGCGAGTTTGTCACATAAGTCTAATGTTTACCAATAAAATTCATTATTTACGATTACTGGCAGAAAAAGCGTTAAATAGTTTATAAAAATACGCTAAAAATAGCTTAAATTGCACCCTCTCCAAAGACAGCACACACACACACACATAAACACAAAACATGTGGTCAGCCGCAGCAGCAAGAAGCAACAAAATTGATATACTCAGTCACAAGTTATTCCAAGCATTTCACGTTCACGTGTCAAGTAACAGTACTGTGCCGCCATCCTCACACCCACGCCGTTTGCCGTTTGCGTGGCGCACGCGTTTCGAGGTAAGACCGATACGCTTTATCCGCCCTCCAGTCGGCGCTGCAGCTCACCGCTTCTCACCATGCTTCCATTCATTGTCACATTGTTGTACATAAACTCATTCTCACGTAGAAAAGCGTTTGCGCAGCTGTTTACTCACTAAAAATTTGATAAGTCACTTATGTCTCTGCCGAGTCTGCGCCACCTATTGCCTTTCTGCTGATCCCCTTCCGCGCTTGTTTGTTCTTGTATTTAGCGCAACAGATGTCAATTTGTCATTAACATTCAGCACAACAAAGCAGCCAATAGAGACATCCGCTTGATTTGATCGGTGGACAAATGGAGCACCAACTGGCTTGGCTTGTGCACCGTATACATGTGCGTGTGTAGCGTCAGCGGCTTGTGTGTAGTTCAATTTTCGGTGTACCTGACGCATGTCTTGCCAATTTTCAACTTGATCTACGTCATTTGCATATTTCTCGGCGTTTTGGTATAATCAGCCGATATTTGGTACACATTTGATTTTCTAATCATTGCTGTATAAATATTTTCGCTGGAACTGTACTTGGCTTTGAGACACTTAATAAGAAAAATAATAACAAAAATAAAAATCGCATCATCATTGCTTCAGTTCTTTTAATATAAAATTAGAACAGCAACTATAAGTTGGCAGTTAAGTCAACTCGTGATTAATTTAGGAGCGAACAAAATTTAGTATTTATCGAAGAGAAGCATAACTAACAGTAAGTAATAGTTTTTTGACTTTGACTCCTAACGAAATATAAAAAAAAGTTTACTTCTGCTGCATTATAACTCAAAAGGATATGAAAATAACTTTCTCTTGATTGTGACGAGTCAGTTTGTATGCCCGCTATATGCTTATGTGGTCCGATCTGAACAATATATTTGGAGATCTGATTACCAAGCTACCTTGGATTACAATCTGTTAAATTCGCCCAGATTGCTTGTCAAGTAAAAGTATTTTCGTGACTTTAAGCGACCGATATCAATGATTGCGCCAAATGAACAGCTACTTGGGAAGTCATACCAGTTCGCTTTCCACTGTTATTAAAACTGAAGTACCAGTCTAAGCAAGCTCATCAGCAATAAAATTACCTGTAATACCGCTGTGGCCAGGCACCCAAACCAATCCATTACAATATGTAAATCGATGCTAGAGGTAAGATGTCTGACAGCCCTTCACTAGTCATGAGCGTACTAAACCTAATATCGCTGCACTACTACTGTAGTGGATGGTTACCACTCTAAAGGAGGCTGCGCTCCGTAGCAGTGAATCTTCTGTTATTTTTGTGGCAGCCACCACAATTTGAAGGACGCTGCAGTGATCAGGAAGCCTTAAATCGAAGTCCAACAGTATAATCTTGCAGCAACACTACCCGTAAGATTCGCTTCATCCGTAAAAAAGCTAAGCTCACTCACCGCAACTCTCCTCCAGTGAGTCTTTCACTTCCATGTCGCCAGGAATAGGCTCGGTGACTTGATAATTCAAGCCTTTTGAAATGAAATTAATGATTGTCAACATTTCAGAGTGCCCGTGCTCGAAGTCAGCTAAGTACGCAGATTCTCTGTGCCCGAGGGCAGCTTGCGTAGTCTAACAACTTGCAGCTATATCCTCCGGTGATATAAGCACCAAGACGTTCAATGACATATTTGGTGTAGTTCATAGTGTACCACGAATACTGACGAAAGCATGCCACTGAACAATTGCCAGTCAAAATTTCCATTATTTTGCCAAAGAACTGCCACAAAGAATGAAGAAGAATGGCTCCCCAACAGCAACGCCAGACAACCGATTCCTTCCTTGCTTTTTCCTCAATGTTGTGTTTGCGCGAGCGAATAGCTTCCTGGCTAGGATGGGCTCTAGACACTTAACTCTGTCAACATTTCGAAGACACGTTCCTTCTGTTTGTGGTAGATACGCCTCCTGGATGTTGTACTTCCTAGTGAATAAAACCAGTTTGGTCTTACTAGGATTTATGGAGAGGCCCTTTTCAGCAGCCCAATTGCTTATGTACATTGCTTATGTATCCTTGAATGAGCTCATACACGTTATTCAGAAATTTCCCTTCAATCATGAGGGCTACGTTGTTCACAAAGCCAATCAACTTTCCAGCAGATCGTTGACAACCACGATCCATAGAAGTAGCTAAAGAGGTTAACCATATGGGGTGCCTCTACTCACATTCCGATGTGCCCGCTTACCGCCCTATCATCACTCCACAGTCGTTGTATTCCAGCGATATCAACTAGATATTGCATTTTGGCTTGATAATGTCATGAATCAAAAAAAACAAAATTGGGTCATAAGTAATATGGCTGTGAGGACGATAAAAAATGTTCCAGTCAATTTATTAGTGCTATAAAAAAAGAAATAATGAAGAGCGTTTCTACCTAGTTTTCCTAGTAAATACAGCACTGATGATGCGGACGGAGTTCTCCACCCTCTCACCACTAAAAAAAAAATTTTAGTAAATAAATTGTACTTTAAGGGTGGACAAAAACGCAAATTCAAATTCGAGCAGACGCTTAACTTGTAGAGTTTTCACACAGATTTTTAATTTATTTACAATTATCCTTTCTTTACAGGCAACTGAAAAGCTCCTTACAAATAAATTAAATAAAATTATTTCAATAAATATACCAGAAAGCTAAGCGTCATCTCGTCTGGCACCATAAATGACTAATTTTATATTCTTATGACTCATTCAAGCTTAAGCATTTGAAATTAGTTCATTTCACGCCTAACTCTGTGTCATTTAAACCAAAGACTTATGACACGAACTTGTTTACAAACAGTCGCAATTTCACTCGCCAATTTACTTGCACAAACACGCACATTCAGCAATATATATTCAACACAATAATTTTATATATATATATTTACATTTGGTATATGCCCACATATATATATATATATAAGTAAATATATATATAGTATATACATATATAATGACAGCCGTCATTTGAAAGTACACCCACTTAATTGCAAGGTCTCCATACGCCAATTAGTGCATCATTTAATGCTAAAATCAATGTGTACATGCTCAGGGGCAACAATTTGAGCAGCGCAGCGCGGTTAGACAATTTGTTGCGCTATCTCGAAATTGATTTGCGAAATTTTCCCAATTGCATAAAAGTGCTAGCGCATCAAAGCGATTAAAATGAAAAGTATACAGTGTTAAAAAAAAAAATAAAAATATGAAAAAAATCGTTAACTACAGTTGCTCAGAAGCTATAATACCCTTCACAAAATTAAATTTTCCATAGAAGAAGCTATAAAATCCTTCACAAATATTAATTATTCAATAGAAGAACTTGATATTGACCGCCCAGTTGGTATGACAGCTATATGCTATAGTGGTCCGATCTGCACAATTTTTTCGGAGATTATTTCATTGCCTTGGAAAACAGTTCATGTCAAATTTCGTTAACTAACTTAATTTTTCCATACAAAAACCTTATTTTGGTTATTCGCTTTGTATGACAGCTAAATGCTATAGTGATCCGATCTGCACAATTTGTTGGGAGGTCATACACAATTTGTTGGGAGGTCATACCGTTATTTTAAACAGTGATATTTTTCAAGTCTTGACAAGATATCTTTTTATATAAAATACTTTTCTATACAAGAACTCGATTTTGATCATTCAGTTTGTATGGCAGCTATATGCTACGGTGATCCGATCCAAACAATTTCTTCGGAGATTGTACCAATTTTTAAGGCAATAACTCGTGTTAAATTTGATGAAGATATCTCTTTAAATTAAAAAAATTTCCATGTAAGCTCTTGATTCCGATCATTCAGTTTGTATAGCAGCTATATGCTATAGTGCTCTGATCTAAACAATTTTTGTGGATATCGTACCTTTGCTTTAGACATTAATTTGTGCCGAATTTCAAAAAGTTAACTTGACAAATGAAAAAATTTTTTCAGCTTCAATGGCCGCCATATACTTGTGGGTAGTAAAAGACGGCAGAATAATTCCAAACTTTTTATCAAATATAATATACACTGTTCGGTGTATAAAAATGAATACAATTTAAAATAAAAACTATTTAAAAAAACAACAAAAACAATTGCATTGAATAACTAACAACGCTGACAGCAGTGAGCAAAGTGAAGCTCACAATGTACGCGGCCCGCTGCAAGGCATTCACTCTACGCTCGTTTGTGTGCATGTGTATGTGTATACGCGACAAAATCGCTTAAATGCTGCCGTTTGTTATTAAAATACATTTAAGCAAATATTTTTATTGTTTCGTTTTCGAAACTATAAATTTGAATTGGAAATTTTGTGAGTTTTCAATGTTAAGTTCAATGTGTGTAAGCGGCGTGTACTTGGGCACACCCAAGCCAACACCTGGCCGTCAGCAAATCACAAATGCAACGCAAATGCTGTGCGTTGGTGCAATAAATACAAAATATTTAAAACTTCATTGAGACAATTTGGAACAATAATTCATTCAGGTGCAATATTCTGCGCCGCGGATTTTTCTATATTTGTCTAAGCGAGTTAGAAATCACTCGCCGCAATTCGTTTGGCATTAAATGCACTTATTAAAAGCAATTTGGTATGTTTTACCAGCTATGCGGGCAATTTTACACTCACATATTTGTACATGTGTTCGGAAGGTAAAAAGCTTATTGGGTATTTATGTAAATGTTATAAGGTAAATCATGTCGCAAATTATTTACATGAAACATTTGGCATGGCATGAAGTAAATATTTTGAATACCAACAATTAAAGCAGCTATTGAATTTTTCAGCAAAAAATTATGCTTCAGATTTTTTTTAGATGAAATAGTTGCTTCATGAATGGATTAATTCTTTTTTATTTATTCACTATAGTGTAACATATGTAAATGCTTAACCAACCGAACGAAAAATAGAAAATATTTCCATGTTATTTATATGGAAAATCAATGCACACCGCACCCTCTTAATATAAATATTAAGAGCTCAAAGTCTATCGGAATATTTTAAAAATATCGTACGATATTTTCATGGCATGGAAAGTAAAACATAAATTGTCTTTTTGACTCACTCTAATGTGCATACATTTGCATTCACTAAACTTTGTTACGAATTTTCAACGCTTTCTTTTACTTTTATTAACATTCCATTTTATGTAAGTTTCGAAAAACACTAAACGTGTTTTTTGGCCCACCCTAATGTGAATACACATGCGTTCGATAAACGTTGTTAAGAATTTTCGACGTTTTCCTTCAGTTTTATTAACATTTCTTTATATGTAAGATTCGAAAAAAATTAAAAATGACTTTTTGGCCCACCCTAATGCGCATACATATGCGTTCGATAAACGTTGGTACAATTTTTCAATGCTTTCCTTCACTTTTATTAACATTCCTTTATGTACATATGTATATGTAATTTAGGAAAAACACTAAAAGTGTCTTTTTGGCCGACCCTAATGTGAATACACATGCATTCGTTGAACTTTGTTACGAATTTTCAACGCTTTCTTTTACTTTTCTTAACATTCCATTTTCGAAAAACACCAAAAGTGTCTTTTTGGCCCACCTTAATGTGAATATACGATAAACGTTGTTACGAATTTTCAACGCTTTCCGTTGCTTTTATTGATAGTAGTAAGTTTCGAAAAAAATAAAAAAAATTTTTGGGCCCACCTTAATGTGCATAGATATGCGTTTCAACGCTTTCCTTCACTTTTATTAACATTCTTTGATATGTAGCTTTCGATTTGAATTCAATTCCTGATTTTTTCTTAAATTCTTAATATTTTGACCCTTTTTGTTTTTTCTGTCAAAATATACTCAAATATCCTCATATCGAATACTTAAAGAAAAACTTCTTTAGATGCTCGCACATATTTTGTAATATTTTAAATTTTTTCCTTTCACAGGTGGCAACTATGTTCCAAAATATGTTTAAACTCTAAACATTTTGAACACTTAGTGTTCAGATCTTTCTAACATTTTGGCTTTTTTTTTGACAGATGGCAACCCTGTTCTAAAATAGATTTAAATTAAAGACGTCTTAAATTTTTAAAATATTTTCTTCAACTACGTTTACGTTGAGACATCTTTAGTAACTTTTCCAATTTAACTACTTTCGACAGGTGGCAACTCCATTCGAAAATATTTTTAAACTATAAACTTTTCGAATACTTCCCGGTCAGATCTTTCAAACATTTTGTAAAATTTCTAATTTGGCTTTCGTTGACAGGTGGCAACTCTATTTTAAAATAGATTTAAATTAAAGGTGTCTTAAAATTTTAAATTATTTTCTTCAACTACGTTTACGTTGAGAAATCTTTAGAAACTTTTCCATTTTAACTACTTTCGACAGGTGGCCACTGTGTTCCAAACTATAAAATACTTTGAAGGTACTTTTCACACTTAGCCCAATACTTCGAAAACCGACTAAGTTTCCATAGTAAGATACAGCAATTGGCCAGTCAATTGAAAAGTTCCCGGTCTAGCATAGTAAACACATTTTTTTGGCAAAATTCGTTTTTTATTCTACTACTACCCATGAAGTGAACATGGGTGATTCACTGATTAAAGCGACCTTCAAACTATTCGATACCATTTTTGTAGTATGATTTGTGCTTTACTTCAAAATAGACTTCAGTTTGGGTTATTATCTTTTCATTCCATGAAAATTTTTTCCCAGCAAAAATTCTTTTAAGAACTGAGAAGAGAAAATCGTCGAAGGGGGCCAGATATGGAGAATACGGCGGATGCGGAAGAAATTCGAGACTCAAATCATGGATTTTTGCCATCACTTTACTGACTTGTGACACGGTGCTTAGTCTTGGAGAAATAGCACTTTCTTTTTTTTCAAATAGGCTGCTTTTTCGGCGATTTCGTCCTTCAAACGGTCCAATAAGGCTACGTTATAGTCTCTGTTTCTTCTTCTTTTTTTAAGGTAGTCAAAAAAAAATATTCTATGTGCTTACCAAAATTAGGACGCTATAAATTTGCCAGCTGACTGTTGCGTTGTTTACGCTTGGGAACCAGTTCATCGTCTACAGTGCACTGGAATGACTTTGGATTGGACTTCGGCGAGAAACGAAGGGTTTATTACGCTTGAATATATGCAAACACTGCTGGAACACTGAATCATCAACTCGTCGTTGTTTTTGGTTGAAAGTGAGTTCGCGTCACTTTGCACAGCACTTTCTCACATCCAAATATTGGTGAATGATAAGATATATTCATAGATTTAGAGCGCCTGCTATCTCAAACAACTTCACTTTACGGTCATCCAAAATTATTTTTTAAGTCCTTTTAATATTTTCGTCGGTAACAACCTCTTTTGGGCGTTCACTCCATTCACTCTTCGGTGCTCATTTCAGCACGTATAAATTTAACATAGCAATCCTTGATTGTTGGTTTTCCTGAGGCAGTGTCCGGAAACTCGTCATCAAGCCAAGTTTTGTAGCAATTTCAACAGAGTGAGACCATGCTTTAAGCATAAACATTTGTTCTCCGAGTCTCAACAAAAAGTGGATCATGCGATTGTCTGCTGGGTTATGTGATTTGATACCGTTATACTCTTTTTTTTTTGGGCGCGCAATAAATAATGGTAACAAAACCCGTCTTCCGGCAAGCACACCCGTACTGAGAATCTGCACTCCATTTTTTACACCGAATTTCTTGGCTTGAACTTGATTTGGTTAAACAAAAAGACAGATTGCCTCTTCATAACTGTTATTGCGAACATATTTATATTTCTATTTTGATTTTCTTTTATTTTCTAACTATTTTTCTGTTAAAAGTGCGATTTTCTTGTGAAGCGCTCTCTTTGAGCACAACAACCTGCCGCGCACCCACACCCACACACCAAAGTTATGCAACGCGGCAATTAGTTTAGTGTTCTTACACACCCGCCATACCGCAAATACTTTGTTTTTGTTTTTTTCTTGTGCTCTAGCGGTGCTTCCTTTGTGTTGCCGTTGTTGTTGCAGCGCTGTATGTGTGTGTGTGGCAGTCTTGTGGTGTTGGTGTGGTGTGCTCGCCGGTGTATTTGTAATTACCGCGAATTTTCGATTATTAACGGTGCGGTTGATTTGCTCATTTGTTTAGATTGCGGTTGTCTATAAGCATTTATTATTAGTTTAATGGTTTCTCGATTTTCCTTTGTTATTTTTCAGCATTTCTGTTGCACAATAATACTCATTGCTGCGCTGCATTAGCGTTGTAGTTCAAGGTGGTGAACTTGAATTCATTCAAACTCAAACTCAAACTCTGTGTGTTAAGGTGTGGTTAAATGGTGGAGAAGCATTTACACAAAGTTGCAAGTTTATTTGCATAATTGAAGCACTTCATTGAGCAAGAATTATGAATTTTTTTTTAATATTTTAATTTTTTTGCGAAATATTTCTAGGAGTTAATCTAGTTTTGCTTTACTAAAATAAAACATAATTAATTTATTATTTATTTGTATCTTAGTACAATCCTTTTCAGAATTCAGTACTTGTACTAATTCAATATCTTTATATACCCTTTTATATTATTTGATTCGGACATTCCAGAGTCGAACCGAAGGATATCACGAATTTAACAATGTAAGTAGTCCTCGCACGGCAAGCGAGTCAAAGTCATAAAGTAAAGTGAATGGCTGTTCACCCGTCCAGTTGGCTCACTACGAAGCGGCCGTGTGTGGAATTGAATATAAATAATATTAAGAGTTTGATGTTCACATCTTATCATCTACCTATATGAGGTCCTCATCCCCCAAGTTGAATCGCCAATGGAGAGAACTGCTAGTTTTTCATATACTGAAAAAATTATTATGAAATATTCCACTGTATTTTTTCGTAGATGGGGTCAAGTTGCTCACTTGTAAATATATAGAAATTCTGATCCTTTCCGATTATTTGTACTCTTATTTCACTGTCTTGGAAACAATCAAGTTGGTAACTCTATCTTTCCAACAGCTCTTTTATTTCACCGCCATATAAGCACAACTTAATTGAAATTTATTACATTGCATTATTTCTTCGAAGAAATTATAATTATCATTGTAATTTACGAAAGCGCTTTTATTGTTATTTTTATTTTTTTTTTTTAAATATATAATATATATACATGCATATTGCAGGACTGCAAAGATTTACTTTCACTGATAAGTTATTTATTGGAAAATTGCCTCAAGCCAAGCGCATTCATTTGCTGGCAAACGCAAATATTCTTTATATATACATTAGGGTGAGCAAAAAGAACTAACCTAACGAATTTATGAGTTAAAATCTACATGTAAATATATACAGAAACTAGTAAGAAATGGCTAAGTTCGTGTGTAACCAAAAATTTCATACTCTTGGGACTTTGCAGCATCAAAACTGGCGATATCACTTCAGGCGCAAAAGGTTGAATTATATGGGGCTAGGGCAAGTTTTCAAGTATTCAAAGTAGTCCCCACCAGTTGCAATACACTTTTATAAACGATTTTTACAGTCCTCGAAACACTTTTTGGCATGGCCTTCAGCTACTTCAGCGAATTTTTTGTTTTATTTTATCTCTTCGATCGACTGGAAACTGTTACCACCGAGCGCGGATTTCAGTTTTGGGAACAAGAAAAAATCTTAGTGAATACGGTCATTGATTGATGATATTCTCCTTATTGACCGTCTGTCCAAATCCTTCACTTTCTTCAATTTTCATCAGTTGAAGAGGTCGTCCAGAAAAAGGCATATTTTCTGACTTCTCGACCATCTTTGAAGGCTTTGTAGCACTCGAAGACTTGTGCCTTGCCCAATATTTACAACGAATCCACACACGAAATCGGGTTAGAAATACTAAATTTTAGACAAATTCTTTGTTCCATATTTTTATCCATTGTAAAAATCGCAACGCACTACTGAGGTGTACCGACTTAAGCAGCTGCTGTCAACAAACTGGTTGACAATCGCACTCATATTTGGCACAGTAATTAAGGACAGTTCTACTAATTTAGCAAAATATAAATTTTGAAATATTATTTATCCGAGAAATTTAATTAAAATTTTCGGGTGCCATTTTGCAACAAGTTTTTCTATCTAATAAGTAAAAATATACTAATACTCGTATAAGGCGCAGGACCTTCCCGTTACAACTAAGAGCTCATACTTGCAGAGATTTTCGTAGAAATGTCTAAGCGCATATTGTTCAGAGTACCAAGCAAAAAAATAATTATTCTGTTTGTGCATTTAACCACCCTAATATATACATCTACCTGGATTGTAAAAGAGAATGCAATTGTGACAACTGCGCTTTTGTAATCCCTTATTTTGTGGCATAACCCGCTGATTTGCATATTTTCTCATATGCAATAAAATAAATTAATTCACAACAGTTACGAGCTACAATTAAATATAAATAAATAAATAAATTACGTAACGAAATGCAAGTGCTTAGATTGGTAAGTACAATACAGTGTTGTATATTAAAATTCGAATTTGAATTGGTGCGCTGAAGTTGAGGTTAAGCTGTATAGAACATTAGTCAGATGTGTGTGGCAGGATTCTAATTTATTCGCGATTTTGAGTAAAAGCATAGAGAAAGCAGAATCAACGAAAATAATTTTTTTGAAGTCTACTTCTGAAATTTGTTTCAAGAAAGAGAAAAAATCGGGGAAATCATAAGTTAATCTGTTGTTTGGACCAAGCTGGTAACATTTTTAGTTTAGGCATACATACATATGTATGTGTACTCCAGATTGAAAGGCAAATGCAACTATTTTTCAGATGACTTGGTAAGGTACAAATACACAGAAAATTATTTGAAGAATATAGCGATGTTTAATAAATAACTATTGTAGAGCTGTCGTCACCATACTCATATTGAATTTTCATTTTTATTTTTCAAATAGGTGGCAACCATTCTCAGTTATATCTCGAAGAATTAAAGCAGTTATATTATTTATTAAGATTTTTAAGCTGTTAAAAAATTTCAAACAGTTGGCAACTCTCCTCATTAATATTTGAAATTTTCATATCTCTATATGTTTAAGCTTCTTTTCGACATTTTATTTACTTTAGCATTTAACGTATTAAAAGTTTATTATTTTTAAATCTTTGGCAACTCTCCTCAAAAATAGTGTGTGCATTTTAAAACTACGTTAGTTTGATAACCATATGGTATTTTATAAATTTTTAATACCTCAACATTTTCAAAAAGGTGACAACGCTGCTGATTAATATTTTAAAGTCTAAGCATTTTTATATCTTTGTGTGTTTTTGCTTTTATTACAGTATTTTACTAATTTCAGGAATTTAATTTCAATTGTATTTTGAAAAAGTTGGCAATTCTTAAAAAAAACTTTTTAAAACTACATTATTTTGATAACCATATTATTATTTTTGCTCATGACTTTTTTACTTATTTTAATTTTATTTTGTATGATATACTGATATCAACAATTTTTCAAATAAGTGGCAACTTTTATTTAAAATATTTTTAAATTTAAGCATTCTCTTATCTTTTTTTGTTTCTTCCTTTGTTACAGTATTTTATTTCTTTAAGGAATTTGATTTCAGTAGTATTTTTAAACAGTTGGCAACTCTTTAAAAGAAAATAAACTATTTAAAACTACATTGTTTTGATAATCATATAGTATTGTTATTTTAGTTTATGATTTTTTTTATTTATTTTAATTATATATCCTCAAATTTGCAAACAAGTGGCAACTCTTAGTAAAAAAATTTTAAAATTTAAGCATTCTCATAACTCTTTTTAAGTTTGTGCTTTTATTTTGGTATTATGTTTATTTTAAGAATTTAATTTTCTTATTACTTTTAAATCTCTGGCAACTCTTTAAAAGAAATAAATCTTTTGAAACTACATTATTTTGATAATCATATAGTATTGTTATTTTAGTTTATGATTTTTTTATTTATTTTAATTAAATATCCTCAAATTTGCAAACAGGTGGCAACTCTTACTAAACAATTTTTAAAATTCAAGCATTCTCATAACTCTTTTTAAGTTTGTGCTTTTATTTTGGTATTATGTTTATTTTAAAAATTCAATTTTTTTATTATTTTTAAACCTCTGGCAACTCTTAAAAAAACTTTTTAAAACTACATTATTTTGATAATCATATAATATCGTTATTTTAGATTTTTTATTTATTTTAATTATGTATATATCATCAAAATTGCAAATAAGTGGCAACTCTTACTAAAAATATTTTCAAATTTAAGCATTCTGATAATTCTTTTTAAGTTTGTGCTTTTATTGTGGTATTTTATATATTTTATTAATTTAATTTCATTATTATTTTTAAACCTCTGGCAACTATTTTCAAAAGTATTGTCTGTTTTTTTAAACTACATAAGTTTGGTAATCGTATTGCATACTTTGTCTTATAAATTTTTTGCGCCAAAACTTTTTCAAACAGGTGGCAACTCTCTAATTTTTGTTGCATTTGAAATGAGTTCAGTGAGTGTTATTTTCATGAAACCATCACATGTCACATGCAGTGTGGTTGTGCTGTCTGTACTTTCGCTAATAATTATGGCCTTTATTTTAGTCTGTTAATTCAATGAGTATTCGTTTTTAAACTATACTGGTTTGGTAATCGTATTGCATACTTTTGTCTTACAAATTTTTTTGCGCTTAAACTTTTTCAAACAGGTGGCAACTCTTAATTTTTGTTGCGTTTGAAATGAGTTCAGTGAGTAGCATTTTCATGAAAACCATCACATGTCATCAAGCATGCAGTGGCTTGTGTTATGCCTGAAGGGTTTATACTTAACTAATAATTATGGCCTTTTTATTTTAGTCTGTCTGTTAATTCAATGAGCTTCCTGGACCTTTTTAAGTTACATGCACATATATTTGGTATATTTTATTTTATTTTTCTTATAAACAAATCTCAGATTTTTACACGCTGTAAAAGATTTTTGAATAATGTTCAGGTTTCCTTGAGTCAAATTTCATGACATTAAATTGACAGTATTATGACAAGGGTTCTCATTACACCAAATAAAACTGTTATGGTAGACAAGCCAAAAGAGTCCAGGTTCCAGGTTCAGAGAAATTGTGTTCGAGTTAAATTTGTTCAATTTAAATGCCATAGATAATATAAAAAAATGTAAACTCCCCATGCGTGAGCAATAATTTCTTTTTTCTGCTTACTCTTTAATTATAATTATATAAATATAATTATATTAATTTTAACGCATAATTGTACTCTTATTAATTTCAATATTGACAGTTAAGAACTAATTGTGGAGTAAGTCCCCAATATGCCAGCTCTTAATAACCACTAACAACTCTATTGGTATCATTATGAAATGTCATGTGACTCACCTTGTTGAAAATAGTTAGCCTTACGCACATACACACACCAATGCCATCAGCTGTAGCTGTGATAAGCGCTGACGCGTCGATTGCGGCAGCGGCAAAAGGTCGCGCAAATTGGCGATTTCCGGCATTGATTAAATCGCGGCGCAGCTTCGAGGCGCCCTTTGTCGATTTGTTGGCGTCAAATCTGGTAGGAGAGAGAAAAAAATATTTTTCTTTATTAAAATAAAATTATAATTCAATGGAGACAGAAAAAATTTTTTTATTTTTGTTAAAATAAATTTATATTTTTGTTTGAAGATAAATGTTATTATAAGTATATATTATCAAATATCTTCCTCCCGCCTTTTTGTCTATTTGACAACCTAATATATATGTATAACTTAAATTTTCTTATATCCTATGTATGTTGGTAACTTATAAAACATACATACATTATATAATACAATATTTCCACTGAACTTTTCCTTATTTTTCTATCATATTTTTTCTATGAAAACCATGCACGTGCCACGCCACTAACACTCACCATGTTACCCAAAGGTTGTGTCACCTTTAATCAAACAAATTAACTGTTACTCCAATCGCCACACAAAAACGTCAATTAAGTGAGTGAAAGTTTATGACTTCGGTGTGTAATCAATTTGTATGAGTTAACAGTAAATATTGTTTTCCCCCCATTTTATTGTCGTTTTTTGTTGCCGTATTTTCCATATCGCACTTTTAATAATTTATTTTTATATTCTGTATGCTAATTATTGCAACTTAGTCAGTCAGAAAGAGTTAAGAGACGTCTAACGGGAATTTTCGCGCACAACGCTAATTACAGTTATTTATGCGTTTGTATAAAATGAATAACAACTACTAATTACAAGGAAATCATTGCCATATTGCACAGACTTTATTTAATTATTAACTTGAGCGCAAATTAATTACTTTCAATTGAGTATTTATTAATTACAGCTTTATTGGCAATTTATTTATAAATTTTTTATTGACATTTTTTTATGACTTTTTATTGACAATTCTATTGACACTTTTATTTAAACATTTATTTATACATGCCTTATTGACAATTTTTTAATGAATTTTTTTATGCAATTTTTTATTGAAGATTTATGACTGGCGGTACAAGCTCTTTGTTCACTAATAAGCATAAATATTTAGTATATCGTCACCTGAAATACAAAATCACGTAACACAAATTTTCATAAGTTTGGTGGCGAAGGAAAAACGATTTATAGAAAACACTCGTGTTGAAACAAAATTTTGAGTTTTGGTTATAAAATGGTTATATATTGATTATATAGTGGTTATATCTGATATATAAACATACATACATATATGTAATAAGATGTAGCGAATAGTAAGCATTGAAGAACTCAATTTTTAATCTTTTGATGATACGTTCTTTTGCATTTTATGGGACGAAATGTACAAGTTTTTTTAGGGTTTTGTTGAGTTAGTACTGCTCCAAAAGACTTTAGCGACAAACTTGCTTGTGCGAACATTCAATTTAATTATTCTAGTATGTAGCTATTCTGATGACAAGTCAATAAATCATGCACTTATTTTTGAAGCAGTTATATGAAGAGCGTATTTATAAGCCACCTAACATATATATTTATATATGTGCATATATATTTTCAGAGAAATACTGAGAACGCAAAAAAATGAAATTTAATGAGTAATGCTTATTATCATTCTGAATAAACATTATTTAGCATTTAATTTTTGAATACTACCATTTTCAAAATGCTGGCCGCGGCGCACGTCTCAGATGGTCCATTCCATTGAGTCCAACTTTCGATGACTCTGTTCGAACATTTCGACCGTTTACTTCTGAATGACACGTGTGATACTTTGCTTCAAGGCCTGAATCGAAGCGTTATTGTCCGCATAGACTTTAGTCTTTACATTTTCCTACAGGAAAAAGTCTAACGGTATGATATCACACGAACTTGGTGGCCAGTCGAATGACCCAAAACGTCAAATTATCAGCCCACCGATGTGTTCTCTCAATAAATCAATTGATTGATTCGAGGTGTGGGACGTGGCGCCGACTTGTTGAAACCAAATCTCGCCGAGATCACGAGCTTAAATTTCAGGCATTAAATAGTCGGTTATCATGGCTTGATAACGTTCCATATACGCTTACGTTCTCCCCGACATCAGTTTTGAAGAAATGTGGACCAATGATTCTGCCGGCTCACAAGCCGCATCAAACCGTTGTTTGTTTATGTATGAAATGGCAGCTCTTAAATCTCTTCAGGTTGCTCTTCGACAGAAATGCGGCAATTGTTTATATACCCGTTAAGCCAGAAATAAGCTTCATCGCTGAACAAAATTTGGCTCGAAAATGTCGGATTTTCCTGAAACTTTTCAAGAGCCCGTAGAGCGAATCGACTGTCCATGGTCTTCGTGTACAATCTCAGCTGCGGCTGCTACAGTATGTTGTTCACTGCGTGTTGGACGTGGTTTATTCGGTCGAATAGTATCTAATAATGAATGCTGGGTCTCAAGATGGGTATTGCGAATAGTATGCTCAGTATTTATGTACCATAAGTTGAACGAAGCGCTGAATTTTCTTATCAAATTTAACCGATTTGTAAACATTGTTCAGGCGTAAGTCTTGCCATGATGAAATGCCAAACAATACTGAACAAAAACAACAGGACAGCTTGACACGACTCACACGTGAACTGTCAAATAAAGACTATTGAAAAAGTACCTCTACTTGGATCAGCCATAGTAGTGTCTTGTGGTGTATTTCATATCTCGATAAACCAGCAATGTGTTCCAGGACATAGTGATATTCTTGGTATATGTAAAGCAAATGAATTAGTCAGCACAAGCACTACTTTACCACAGGAATTCAAAAAATAGGGAATTCATATGCCTCTGGCTATTTGTAGATATATAATCGACAAACATGTTATAGATATAGCTGAGTCTCGTTGGAAGTGGCAGGAACGGCGACTAGTAAAATTCAAAAAGCGATGATTCCATAGTAAGCACTCTAGTAGAGTGTTAGCACAGATCATTGCCTGATTGGCAGACATGCTAGTAGACTGAGAACAAACGCACAATAACTCTTGTAAAAGCTGTCAGCAGGTAAAAGAAGGAAGATAATGGCAATACATTTTCTTTTATTATTTACCTTTGCTAAAGGAAAACAATCAAAATTTAATAAATTTCATTAAGAGCACCGTGTGGTTTTTGTTTATCTTTTAAGTAGAGATAATCATCAAAAGTCGGAGCGCGATTAAATCTAAACTACTCCCAACTCCAGAATCTCCCACGAAACCATCTGAATAAATATTATTTCGGACTGACGGACTAATTTGCTCTATATGTCTCAGTTTTGTTATGATTAAGGCTACCGCTTCGCTGACAGCTTTCCAGTTCACAGTGGACTGATACATAAGTGTTGTAAAATTTTCCACCGTAAAACTACCACCGAGTGTAGTTTTAATGTTTCCCTGGCACTTAAAAAGTAAGTGCAATGAATGAACACATGCTCAGACTCTTCAAAGCACTCTGAACACGTCGGACAATTCGGTTTAATGTCGTTCTGGAATCTGTATAGGTAGCTTCTAAAGCAACCCTGCTTATAGTATTAGGGTTAGGTAGAAATCCATGTTCCCATACCGTTTGTTGAACCACGAATGGATGGCCGGTAACAGTCTGTGTGTCCACCGTCCTTTGAGGCAGGTTTGCCACTTCTGCTTGATAAGCTTTTTACTGGCTATTACTTCACCAGGCCCTATGTTCCATCTAGGAGTTACGGGAAAATATGTATATATACTTAAGCAGCGCTACTTGCTTTTGCCGACAGACTTCCACTGTGCTTATTTGTCCGGTATATCGCTTTAATGCCTAACGCCTGGATCCATATTGGGGTCGCATATAACATAACCGATCTCACTACACTTTGCGAGTAAAAATCGCCGGCTGGAACAGCATGCAGCCTTTATTTGCCATCATTCTTGAAATAGCGTTTAAGATTTTATTCGCTTTAACAGCAGTGTATTCTACGTAATTTTTAAATTTGAGCTCTATTAATACTCTCAGATACTTTAGTTGCGGCTGTGAATGAATCTCACGGGGAGTGTGATGATATACTTTCCTTCCCTTTTCTAGAAACTACTTATAAGCAAGACGTCTGCTCAGCCAATTTTAAACTCATTGAGAAGAATCATTGGGCAAAGTTCTGAGGGGACATTATAGGTCATCCTAGGTGCATTCCGTTAGACAACCACTCTACTTATGTGCTTACTTTTGTCGAGCATCCAAAAGCTTAACTTCGAAATAAACTTTTTTCTTCCAGTGTGTGGTTTCACTAGTAAACAATTTTCACTGAAATATTTGCAGTTTTACTCGTATTGTGCTTGCTATTTGGTACTTACTAGATGCTAGATCTTAATCGAAACTGTGCATTATTGCAACTCCGCTTGCTGCACACGGCAGCCGCACAACTGATGATCATCGGCGATGGGCGCGCATCATAATCATCTAAATGCACATCAGCTGGCTTATACTTAGAGTACGGTGAAAAACAACAACAAAAACAACAAAAGAAACAACAACAAGTATATATACTTCATTTGCAAAAATAACAACAACAACAACAAAAACAAATATGCGCGCACGCAGGTCAGCTGGCAGGCGAGGCGAGTCAGGAGTCACACGCACACATGGGTTGATGCGCAATTATCAACAACAACAAGAGCGATGGCGGCTGTGTGCGAGCGTCCAGCTTCTGCAGCAACCTTTGCCGCTTGGCGGCTGCTGTTGCCACTCTTCTTCATGTTTGTTGTTGTTGCTGAGGTTGTTGTTGTTTTTACTGCCTGTACAAATAATGCATTTGCTGCACTTAAGTTGTTACTCATCTGCCGCTTAACAGCCCATTTCATGCTTTGCAGGCAGATTTGTTGCCTTACATACATACATATAGCTATGTAAGTGTATGTGTGTATTAAAATTCATTTATCAAAGAGAGTGTGTGTATGTGTGTTGAAATTATTCGTGCCGTTTTTGTTGTTGCTGCGCGATTTGGCTTTTGGTTTGCTGTTGCACACAATTCTCGGAAATGCAATTCAATCTTCAAGTGAAAATCTACACTCAGCGCGATGAGCACAATTTTCTAACCTCCCATAAGCCCCCCAGCCTCCACTAACCACGTAGTACGGCGTCTGCCAACGGCTGTAAGCGTTGCCAGAGGGAGAAGCGCTGCAAATGACTGCCATGTGCTTAGTCCATTTCGTCGATTTCTCTGCTTCATTCTATCAGTTGGTTAGCGTCGATCTCCATCCACAAAGATTAGCATATTTTGTCAGTTTTGTTGTTGTTCGCGCACACTTAACACATTTTTCCTGCAACTATTTGTTTAAACATTTCTTACTTCAATTTTTTTTATTTTTATTGTTTTTAATCACTTTTTACTTTTCATTTTTTACATTTCTCTTTGTTTTTGTTGCAGCGCACAGTGTTAGTGATTTGTCAGTTGTCGTTGTCCCACTGTCGTACTTCGTCTTTTGTCGTACTTCGCGTATTTGCGCATTTACGTCTTTAATGTGTCCAAAGTTAATTTCTCATTTGTCTTTCTTGTTGTTGTTGTTATTATTTTCTTTTTGGCTATGGGAAATTGCCATTGCAAGTATATAAATTAGCTTGAGTTAATGTTTGGTTTAGTTAATTTGGGAAAATTTGGTAAATTGGCGCGATCTAGTGATGCTGAGGTTGGCAAAAGGGCACTTAAGTGAAATTATATGGCAATAAAGAGAGGGGGGAAAGTTGGAATAATGTATGACAACTTAGATAAGTGCCATTTTTCTTTAATTTTCAAAATAATAAAATTAAATAATTTTTTTGGTTTCTCAATACAAATTATTTTTATTGCTTCCTTACTTAGAGTCATCCTAATGAAGCCAACAAAAACTTAATCTAATTTTCAAACTTATCCTCCACCGTAACTAGTCGCAGTGATTTTCTCTTCTATGTAATCCCCGTTTAGATATTTGATTTTCTGGATTTGAACAAAGTCACCAAAGCCAAATTTGGTAAAAAAATGCTCTGAGTAATATGTAGCTTTTACTTCACATTTTATCGAGAGATCTGTGGCTCGGCTGCGACCTCTTTTCAATGCAATATAAACACATGATCGGTTACAACGGTTTGCTAAAAATTAGTATAAACATATATTCTGCGACCAAGCAATAAAATAGATATTGAATCATACTTTCATAATAAACTAATGGCTTAAAACAAGGTGGCAACCCTTATTGACAAATATTTAAATTTCATTTTTTTTTCGATTTCTATAAGTTTATAAAACATTGATATTATTAAAAATACGAATATATTCTTTTTTAGGGTTGCCATATACATAAACAACACAAAGTGGCAACCCTTTTTAACTCATATTTTTATTTAAAACATTTTACGTTTTCTTCGCAATTTCTAATGCATTGAAATTAATAAATGTTCGAAGATATGCTATTTTTAAAGTTGCCACGTATTTAAAAAAATTTGGAAACTCTTTTTAATAACTTTTATATCTTTTTTGAAACTGCTAATAAATTGATAATGTGGGAGTATATGAAATTTTAAGGGTTGTTATATACTCAAAAAAAAAAAACAAAGTGGCAACACTTTTTATAAATATTTAAATTCAAAAATCGATATTATTAAATGTACGAGTAGATGATATTTTTAGGATTGTCACATAATAAAAAATCTCACTGGCAACTCTTTTTTAAAAAAAATATTTCGATTAAAGTTTTTTACGTTTTCTTTTACAGTTTCTAATACATTGATATAATTAAATGTAAGAGTAAATGATATTTTTAAGGTTGCCACGTAATTAAAGAAACCATTTAGCAACCCTTTTTTTATAGGTATTTTGATAAATTTGCTTACGATTTCTTTGCGATTTCTTATACAATGATTTTATTATATTTACGATTATATGATATTTTTAGGGTTGCCACGTAATTAAATAAACAAATGGACGAGCCTTTTTAAAAATATTTGAAATAAATTTTTGTTACATTTTCTTAGCAATTTCTAATACATTGTTATTATTATATGTACGAGTATATGATATTTTTTTAGTATAATAAGAAAAACAAAGTGGTAATCTTTTTTAACAGATTCTTCAATTTAATTTTTTTTTTTTGCGTTTTCGTTACAATATACACACATGTATTATAATGATAATATTAAATGTACGAGTATGATATTTTTAGGGTTGCCACTTAATTGAAAAAAATTCTTTTTAATAAATATTTGAATTTTATTTTTGTTACGTTTTCGTTACAATTTCTAATACATTGATATTATTAAATGTACGAGTATATGATATTTTTAGGGTTGCCACGTAATTAAAGAAACAAATTAGCAAGCCTTTTAAAAAATATTTTAAATTAAATTTTTTTACGTTTCATTTGCGATTTCTAATAGATTGGTTTTATTAAATATACGAGTATATGATATTTTTAGGGTTGCCATATAATCGGAAAGGCAAAGTGGCAAATCTTCTTAACAGATTCTTCAATTTAATTTTTTTTACGTATTCCTTGAAATCTGTATTATAATGATATTATTAAATGTACGAATTTATGATATTTTTAAGGTTGCCACGTAATAAAAAAATACAAATAATTGAATTAATTTGTTTTACGTTTTCTTAGCAATTGCTAATGTCATGATTTTATTAAATGTACGAGTAAATGATATTTTTAGGGTCACTATAGCATATTATATATGGTATGGGTGTATTTGCCATACAAACTAAGCGATCGGAATCAAGTTCTTCTCATGAATTTTTTGTGTTTATGGACTTATTGTAGCTTTGATGCAAGCGAGGTTATCGTTTTTTAGTTGTGTTTTTTTATTGATTAAATAAAAATTATATTCTCTCGATTATTTTTAGTTTCCGTAAGTTGATATTCTTGATTTCACTCCCATACAGTTCCTCACTGCGCTCTTGAACCATTAAATACTAATTTCAGGCGCGCACTTTTCTGCGAATTAATTTACGCAATTTCAGCATTTTTCAATTTCCACAAATTCTTTATGAAGCTTCACACGCCTGCTCCGCTCTCCACCGCCATAGCTTATGGTAACCACCCACAAGTGGCCTAATTACACAAATTTGTGCTTACAACCCATAAAATAAAGTAATTTAAATTGTTGCTCGAAGGCAAGAAAAAAGGCAACAATAATAAGTAAGACAACAACAACAAGGGAGACTTTGGTTGCCAGGCACAAACGTTGCCAGTGCATTCGAAGCGATTTATTGTGAATAATATGCACAGTATGAGGAATGCAAACACATACACACATACTTGACATACATACATACATGTAAGTGCAATATGCCCAACTCTTGCAAACGAATTTAGCCTGCTGCAGTAGTCGGCTGCAAGCCTTGGAGGCCTTCAACTCCAAACAACCAAGCAACGGAACATACAACTAAAGAACCAGTCAGCCACCCAGCTTCACTCAGCGGGCCTAGCCACCACCCTCTACGAGGAAGCGATTCCCGCTACGATCATATTCTGCACACTGATGCAAATATACATTCATACACATGTACATATGTTCGGATGCATGTATATACGTTCCTTCGCCGAACTGACACTAACAATGCCAAGGGCAAAATTTGTGAGCAATGTGGAGAGAAAAGGCAGACAAAACAGCGTTGCATTGAAAATTTGCCTCAGTAAAAAATCTGTAGCGTGGGAAAGTTGCTAATAAATTTCCCATTATCAGTGAAGAAATGAAATCATTGCCAAGAGAAAAATGCAAATAGTGGTTTAAGGCGAAAAAAAAAGTAAGTATTGGCGAAAAGATTGGGCAAAAATCCATAGTGAGCTTGCAGCTGCACAGCGAGAAACGAAAGTAGGGAATTTATTATCAAGAAAATGAAATAAAATTGGGGTACATATATTGTAGTCGAAGTTCAATGAGTACAAATAGAGTCCTGTAGGAGCCTTTAATATTTATTTAAAAATACATGGAATAATCTACAGGATTGCATTTATGATGGCATTTTTGATTTATGGCATACACATTATGGAAGAAAAGGAATGTTGCTTAAAATTTCGTTTCAGTTATGTAATCATTTCAGAATGCTTTGATAATCAATGTCGAATCATATATCACCGATTTCATCTTATCCCTACGATCTACAGTGAGACATAGAGCGCAACTGCTGCTACCTTGATGGCTGCCACTTCTGATTGAAAGACACCACAGTTCCCGTCAGAAGACTGCCCATCCAACCTTTCTTTGAGCTTCGATCTATCCGTTAAAAAGCTGGCTGCGCCTTTTCCCAGATACCTCTCGGTGGTATGTGCGCGAAATAGATTCCACTGCTCAATGGTTCAAGTAATCAGGTATGCAGTTGCAGTGAGAGACGATTTTTGGAATTATGTACTAAATGTTAACAGATTACTTTTTTTTGCTTTTAACCTTAGCGACCCTAAAGTATCTTACTGAACTCTTTCACAATGGTTCAATTCTTTCATTTTATCATACTTTAATTCAAGTCGGATTGCCTTTCAACTATCGACGCTGAACTGACTGTAGCTGCTTTTCTATCCAGCGTTCTGTTTTTTAGTAAAGTCCAAAAGATATTCATGTTGATGACCCTTCTGCAGTAGGATTCAAGGCTTACTTAAAAATCATATAGGGAAGACACGTTTTTTGAGGTCAGTCTTACACATTCGATTTAAGACTTCTCCAAAGTTTCACGTTGGCATTAAGAGGTGCGGGTATCGGAAACCTATGGATTCATATTGGGATGTGTGCGTGGGCTGAGCTGAATTTGGTTTGATTTGATGCGTTGATTTTTGATTGAAAATGCGGATTTCTTTCCAATGTGAGTATTAGGTCAAATTAAAGTGGAAGACAATTATTTTACAACAAAATATTACAGCATGTTTGGGATATATAAAGGATAGTTTATAACAACAAACAAAGAAAAAATATAAAAATTTTAAAATAAAAAGCCAAAAAATTGGTTTTTCGGATTTTTTACATACATTTTGAGGTTATATGTAAAAATTGTATATACTAATAAACAAAAATTATGTAGAAAATAATTTTATATCTTTTCATTATGCATTTTTTTCCAAAGGACTTTTAATTTTGCCGGAAATCGCGGTAAACCGTTTTTGACCTTGAAAAATTCAACTATCTCACTACTCTGTCTCTTCCAGACTTCAGATCACAAGTAAATTATATTTTTTCTTTTATTGTTGTTATTTGTCTTAATTTTTTCAATGGGTTACAGCTTACAATTTTTATTTTTTACTATTTTCAACAGCTTCAGCACTAACCAAAATCGAAAATAACAAATTTACTCGAATACCAAATAAAGAAGTGTTTAAAATATATATTTTCTAAGGAGTTACATGGGTCTATTAAATTCTACAATACCTCTTATATTGTGCTAAATTTTCTATTTGTTCCGAGTAATAGTTTCGGATACACAGCCTTGAGAACTTGTGCGCTCGAGGCTAGCTAAGTCCGCCGTCTTTAAACGTTTTTTTCTCGAAACTACATATGTTTTCGAAGTCGGCTGGCAACTAAAACACGTATTTTTCACTTCAAACGATCTTGTAAAGATTTATCCTGCCAACGCCGGCGCGTTGTTCTCTGAGGGGTCACCGGAAATGGTATCGCAATGACCGAGTTTAAAATATTTGTTTCCAAAAATTTCAGAATTTCTTTGTTAAACACATTATTTATAAAAATAAAAATCTAATAAAATTTTAATTTTTTATATAAGAAAAAATTGTTTAAAAAAGTCTGTTTTTATTCGAGGAAACCTATGAAGCCCTTAAGTAACTTGGTTACACTTTTTAACTGAAAAACTATATACATACCAACATATTTTTAAAATCGTTTCCGAATAATTTTAACTTCGATACAACAAAAAATTCAGTTTTTTCTAGCCTATAACAAAACATGTTTCATCAGCAAGAATTCTTCAAGTTTTTATTTAAAATTGCATAACAATTTCTCCCAGTGCATTGTCTTTGCTGCAGTGTCTTGCATCTGCCACAAACAAACAAGAAGAATAAAAAAATTCACAGGAAAAAAGAGCAAAAATCGAACCATATTCAAATAACATAGCACACCATAAGCTGCAATTGCGAGCGCGTAGCTTGTGCCTGTATGTATGTGTGTGTTATGCGCCAGCAAACGAAGCGTTGAGCCAACATAAGGGCCGCAGGGCGCCTAAATTTCAGAAAAGCCTCACTTTTATTACACAACAGCGCATATTTTTCGGAATTATGATGCTGTAGCGAAGGCAGGAGCTAAGTTTGATGCAGTTGTTTTGTTGTTTTTGTTATTTTGGGTTGCTTTCAAAGCAACAGTGTAATAGAAATCAGCAGAAAAGCAGTAGTAAAGCACATGCGAAGGAAAGGCAAGTAGAGTTTGGTGATTTTCTGATTTTTTTTTGTTTTTGTTGTAATTTGTTAGTGCATTTTTTTGTGTAAACTTTTTTTTTTTTTTGCTCCACAAGTGCAGTCCAACTCAGCTTCTTTGTTCTGTTACCCATTATATCTCCACTGTTGGGTCTATGCCGCTGTTAGATTTATATGTATTTCTCCGTTTGTGTGCGTGCACCAACCGCGGGCGTTCGCTTTCCAGAAAACTTTTTGATTGATTTCTAACCATTATGCAATAGTTATAGCCTCGCTGTGTCTATATTCTTCCACCATTACCAGTGTAGTTACTTTTATTGCAGCTTTTGTTGTGTTTAGCTTATTTTTTACAAGCTTTTTGTGTGCGATTCTTAAAAGAAAATGTGTGTTCTCAAGCCTCTCAGCAGTTCAGCCCCCGCTCACTCACTCGCTTGCTTCGCTTTTTTCAGCACTAGCTGATTGCCGCTTGTCGCTTTTCGGCTTACATTGCATGCAGCGCAGCTTTCTTCATCTAACTCTTCGTCTGCTGCTTTTTCTTCTTCTTCTTCTTCGACTACAACAATCATATCCTGACGGTCATACTCAACGCCAAGATCGTAAGTCGGTAGCAATATTGCTTTGTAATTGATACTTTTGCTGGTTCGGCCCCTTTCACTTGCACGGTTTCGATTTCGAAATGCCTGTTAGCTACCGAATTTGGCTCCAAGCAGCGAACCCTTACTACGCGTTACCCGCTTGTAGTTTCTTTTCAGTTTTTTTTTTCTTTTTTTTGCTCGATTTGCCCGCTGCTGCCTCGTGTGTGTCTTGGTTTGCCGCCAATTTTATGACTCATAAAATCCATGCCGCTTTCGGTGTATATTTGTGTTGCCACTCGGTGTTGTTGTATTGTTTAAAGCCCGTACAGTTATGCATAGTTTGGTAGTGTTGTTTTTGTTGTGCTTAAAAATGAGCATCTCATTTTTGTTTACATCTGCATTTCACACTTTTTATATTCGCTTAATTTGTACTTATTGTTATGGTTAATTTAGTGGTTTTTATTGACGTTAATTGGCACCCTCGATGTCTCAAGCCGGTTGGCTGCTGTTTTCATACTTGTGATGCTCAATAGTTAACTAATAATGACTGAAATATTAATAAAGTTTTATTTCTCATGAAACGTTGTTCTTTCCACCTTACCAAGTTTGTCAAGAATTATATGTTCGAAATATTAGGAATTTACTAGTGTAAATTTATAAATTATTTATTGTTTCACAGTTCTTAGTTTTATACTTCACCTGTTCTCAGTAACTTTCAGTAATAATTTTCCTTATATTATACTACTGTGGGAAAAAAGAAGTAAAACTTTTTAATTACATTTTCGTGCCAAAACACATTTAATGAATTTTTTTTTCCTTGGTTGGTATTTTTAACCTTGGATATTTTTCCAAAATTATTTTTACTTCGAAATTTCGCATGTTTATCAGCCTCAAAGGTTGAAAGTGTTCCAAGTAAATATAGGATACTCAACCTTTCTTGTAGGTATACACACTATTTTAATCTTATTTGTACTTTTATGTTTTATAAGAATTTTATAAGGACTTCTTCTTGGATACAAAAACAATCAGGTTACTTCTCTAAGTATATCAGCTAGTATGACGTTGTATTTAGCATGAAAATTTCTCTCAAATTCATGAATACTGAAAACTGAAAATTACTATAAACTCACAAAAAGAGTGAAGTATAAATAAAATATATAAATCTGTATAATGAGCCAAAGCCTACTGCTGACACAAGTTGAGAAAATTTTTGTGCATTTGGTAGCAGATGTATTGTGCCTACTTCCATGTACATACATATATCAATATATCAACCATTGTTTCATTGATTTTGAATAGTTTTGGTTTAAAAATCTGCTTAAAAAATAACTCATGAGAATAGCGCATAAATTTTGTTGTTTGCCGAAGTTATAAGTGTACGGTCAACTCATCAGAAAAGCGAAAATAGTCAAAAAAATTAGGAGATTTTGACCATAGACACTAGAAAAGAAGCGTTAAAAATCCTTGAAGGCAAACAAATAAGGTACACTTCATGAAAATTTGGTTGGTTAGTTGAAAAGAAAGGCACACGAGCGCCAGACCGTTGGCGACCACAGTTAGGCCGTCATTAGGCCCTTAGAGTTCCCATGTGATTAACAAATTAAGCTTTATCCAGCATCTAAGTGCTGTAAAATACCTAATTTTGCCTCATAAGTTGGAGCATTCAGAACTGTGTCATATATCCTGTCTGAAGGCTGGACGTTCGCAATGCGTTTCATCATCTTCTGTCCATGCTCTGCATTTCACCAAACTCTTTTTTTCAATTTTGCGAAAATGGAATCTAAAGGGTAGGTGCCATGTGGGTATTGCAGTAGGTCAAGTTTACTTCAGAAAAATGAGATAAATTCTTATTTCTCTTTCCCACTAATTGGAGATTAAATAAGTTGAATATGATAAAATATAAAAATATTGTCTCTAAATACTTTCTTCGAGGCAAATTTGTATTAAAATGAATAAAGGCAGGTAAGCAACGCTGATGAAAACAGTACTCTTGAATGGCTATTAGTATTGTGTATATCGAATATTTTACAACCTTACAATGCCTTGGGCCAAATTAGCATTTATTTGTGAAGAAAGTGATCGCATTTAATGAAGAACTTATTGCTGTTATCAACTTTTTGTGTAATTTGTTGCAATTGCATTGGGGTGATCGAAAATCAGTGCCTATTGAGTTTGGGTTAGGTTATGTGTTGTGAATAATTTCCGATGGTAAGTTTTTATGTGGATTATGTAATAGTTTCTTTACTGATGGCCAAAAATTCTAAAGGATAGGTTAAGTTATGTGGCTGCTCTCTCAAGCTGACGGGAGGATCACACTCAGCGCGGTTGCAAAGCGGACGCTTAAAGCAGAGTAGCAGATTTTCCCACATACGATACACGCGCATTTACGTTCGTTTCGGCTTTGAGCGGCCACTTTGCGGGTATCCTTAGACTGCTGAGCACAGCCATTAGTGAAGCCAGACAAAACAAACTTCTGTATTTGAATATTTATTCTCGACAAAGCGCCTTAAATCCATCGCAAATATGCGTACATACAATATTTCTGCTTCTATTATTTCAACTGAATGTCTTAGAGTGTGAGATCTGAGATATCTTAGGCTTGATTTGACACAGATGGAATATTCAACAGGTAGTATTGAGATGAATCTATCTCATCCTCTTTCGAAAAATTCCAATCTTAACACATCAATTATCAACGAGCAGTTAGAACTCGCATAATTGTAGAAAAGTAAATATTGCAGAGTGAGGAGCTCACTAAACATCTTACGTTTTACTCTGAGCTAGAAGGATTTTGCGGTCATGCAGTTGTTAGTATCTGAGACCTTACCTGAGGTCGAACCATGCAACAGAAAACTACGAGAAGGCAGTGAAACTCCTGCCAGTTCTCATACTGCAGCTTGTGAAGCAGAAGCATCTGAAAAGCTAACCTATCCGCATAGAAGTTCCCTGGAATCGCGCTATAGCCAGGCACCCAAATTCAGCTAAACCTGAAGTAACTCGATGTCAGAGAGAAGGAGTAGAGACATTCCTTCACTAGTCTCGACGGTTAGCGAGCTCAAGGCTGGTATCGCCATGCTACTATTGGAGTGGATACCACTCTCAAAAAAAGTTGCGCTGTGAAGCAGTAGAAAGCCAGAACCTAGAGCCTGAGCCTAAAAAATCCTGATGATAGATAAATATCATTGGATATACGAGACCTCTTGGGTTTATTCAAAATCAATATGCTGAAACTATTATACTTCGAATTTTTTTGAACACCTCGACCTTGGTTTATTAGCCTTATTAACGCTTAACTTAGTTGTCGTCAATGGTTACATAATTCTGCAAAGCTCGGTGCTTAATACCCCTGTTTTCATATGAATTCAAGGTTGTTATATTGGATATATGTATAGTACGTTGGTATATACATATGTATGTATTTACGGATAATTATACATAGCTTCATTTGACCTTAAGAAGGAGCTTTCGCTTTTTTTTTTTTGTTGCTTTTGCTATTTCACTTTCGGCAACAACGTGCAATGAACCGCAATATTGAAGGAAATTCCGAGCAACAGCGGCCGAATTCCAGGAATGCTAAAATGCTCGGCCAGCAAGCAGCAAAGAATGTAATAAAGCACACGAGCTAATCAATGATAGAAGAAGGAGCTGCAAGAGCAACAACAAAGCGGCGAACGAAACTAAAATTACACACACACACTCACAAACAAATTAATTGCGAAGAGGGATAAGCCAGGTAATATTAACGCACGTATACATATATGCGGACAACAACAACAACAAAAAACTCTGACAACAACAATAACAGTTACAACAACAAATACAGTGACAACAACAATAGCTGTAACAACAAAAAAACTCTGACAACAACAATAACAGTTACAACAACAAAAACAGTGACAACAACAGGAACAGTAACAACAACAGTAACAACAACAATAACAGTAACAACAACATTAACAATACAACAACTAAAACAGCAACAGCAAAAATTCCAACAACAGCAACAAACAAATAATGATAGAGCTTTGCGTTGCCAATAACATTTGCAACGTACGTATACTGTTGCTATTGTTGTTGTATTGCAGTTAGTGTTTCTCTTGCCGTTCGCATTGGCTTAGGAATTGCTGTTGCTGCTTGATTATTGTGGCGACACTATAATTTAAATTTCCCATGCCTTGGTGTTGTTATGCACACAGCGCGCTGGCCAACAGCAACAATAGCAACAACAACATTTGCACACAGCGCTTCAGAAGGTGTAGAAAAGTATACGGCATATGCGAGTGCAGGCGATTTGGAGCAGTGCTCGGCTATTGATCGTACGTCAGCTGCTGCGTCCAACTGCACTTTGACGAGCTTTTATCTTTGGGCGAGATGCTAAACTTTCGCCTGCACGTCTACGCCTTAACACCCGCCGGCGTTGTTGTGGAATGTAGCAGACGATGTGGCAGTAAATTTCGAGCGTAATAGAATTTTAAGAGATATAAGTAAGTATATGCATAGAAAAAAATACTAAAGTATACCTTATATTGGACTTTGTTGAACAAAAGTTGATTTATTAAAGCTTAGGTAAGGTTAAATGGACGATCCGAGAAAGGGGATCTCACTTGGACAGCTTATAATGCTGATGCGTTCTGGTACCTTGTACTCCCATACAATTTTAGCTTAAAGACACTCATAAATCGACAAAACACTTTGAGCCGATCAAAAATACTTTCAGACGGCCAATGTAAGTTTCGGTTATGTCTACAGGTTTGCTGAAAGTAGGACTAAAGAGTTGTTTCGTTTTCAGTTTTTGAAGGGCTGGACTTTGGTTGAGAAAGTGTCTGGATGATTTCACCTCACCCACATCCATACAACTTTGACTATTTACGTTCGACTGATTTTGTGGTTTATAATATGAATGTTTATTAGACAATGTCCAGTAAAAATCCTAACCTATGACTACAGTAAGATTAACTTTTATTAGAGCTAGCAGTTAAGCAGATGTGTTTTACATCCTACTCTATGTCAGAGGACCTCTCAGACGCGCATCAGTTGGTCGTTGACCAACGTTAAAAAATATTATTACCTAGTTGCTGCAATAAATATTGCCGACTATTCAGATAGGTTTCCCTTAGCAAAGGGGGAAATAAAATGGTAAAAATATTTATTTGGTTTGGCTTTACAACTAAATGAGCTTCAACGATCAAATCAAGAATCACAAAAAAGAAGAAAAATCTCGAGATATTTGAAGAGCAACAGCGGTGGAAGCTAACAGATATTTGCATGACCTGCTTTCACTTTCTTTATAATCCTATACAACATAAAATATTAAAAAGGTTATGATAAAGTTATAAACTTTTTGGCTTGACTAAGCCGCCAAGATGAAACTTTTACATGATTAATTAGTATGCGATACACACTTTTGACTATAGAAATTACTTTTTCTTTTTGTTTCTCTCGAAAAAATAAATCATTAACCCTTCTATAAAAACAGCTTGCCCAAAAATGTTTATATTCTACTGACCTTACATCTTTCACGAGTCCGTTCGAATGATTTTGGTTGGTATTTTGGGTGTGAAACGCTTTCTTGCTGGACTGCTTCCGATAAAACTGAATTTTCTTCAAAAAGAGTACCATAAAAAATTCTCTTTGGACATGCTTGATCGTGCATATTCCGATCCCACATTCAGTTTGACATGCCAGGAAATCAACAATCAACAGAATGGAGGGGAAAAAACGAGGCAAAACAAAAAAAAAAAAAACCACGTCAAAGCTGCTTAAAAATTAAAGTGATGCTCAGTGGTTTTTGTTTCCAATATTCGTGGTTTTGTGCATTGAATTTGTTCCAGAGGAACATACATATATTTGGCCGTATTGAGGCGTTTGCGTGAGAACATTCGTCGAAAATGCCCGGATCGCTGGAAGAAAAATTCATGGATTTTACAAAGATGATAATATATCCTCGCATCGAGTCATGTTTGTGACCGAATTTAAAGCAGAAAACGCAATAAATACCATTGATCAATCACTGTATTCATCAAATTTGGCTTCGTATGATTTTTTCTTGTTTCTCAAACTGAAATTGCCGCTCCGTGGAAGTCGTTTTCAGTCGGTCGAAAATATGAAACAAAAATCGCTTAAGGAGCTGAAACATTACAAAAAGAGCTTATGAAAAGTGTTTCGAGGACTGGAAAAGTTGTTGGCGTAAGTATATTATATCTGGTGAGGATTACTTTGTAGGCGACAAACTAAATATTGATGAATAATTAAATATATATACATATACAGTTAGTACGGTCAATTTTACTTCACTCACAAATGCTTGACCAATTTTTATGTCAAGATATCACATCGTCTGATTAAATTTGATCCCGGCTACTTCAGAAACTGCGCACGAACCGAATCGATACAGTTCTTTTTTATGGATTGATTTACTTCAAATGTTATGCTGCTAATGGAATTACGACTGCCAAATCATTGAGATT